>NC_041373.1:3877248-4042248 GCF_900634415.1 Cottoperca gobio
GACCCAGTCTTTTTCATATGGAAATTTCTTATACAATTGCAGCTTATCGTGTTTTAATGAGGAAAGTTTCTGGATTCAGGGCGCCCTAGTGGCCTGGGGGCTGACTATGAACCACAACGTTCCTGATCCACATCTGCCCGGGGAACTTTGTTGCATATCATTTCATGTCATCTTTATGTCTGTCTATTAAAAAATCCAAATCCCTTACAACAATAAACACATCTGCTCGGTCCTGTGTACAGAAGATACATGGAGGACAGTGAGCTGTAAGAGTGGATATCCTGCTATTGTGTTGACAAAAGGTGGAAGTGGTGATGTGGGATGTGGCGACAGAGAAGTGGATTATGATAAAAACAAGGACAGAACCTGTTATCCTCTTGCTTAACGTTGTATACCAACCATGTCGGTGTCTTGTGTAGAGTCTTAATGGCTATTTGAAGTTTTGTTTTTGCAGTATGGAAAAGTCTTTGCTCTCTGATAAGATTTGTCATTGTACTACCAAAGCTTCCAGTGTATACTAACAGACATGAGATAGTCATGTTTACTAGAGCAGCCATAGAGAAGATGCCAAAACGATGACTCAGCACCACAAAAACGAGTAATGGTTTTAGTTTGGAAGAGTTTACTCAGAGTCTGGCAAATTTATGATGCTTCAAATTGAAATAAATGCAAACATGCAGCATTTTTATTTATTTCCTTTCCTCACCTCTCTGGGGTCAGAGTCATTAGTCAGATGGTCATACAGAGACTCCAGCTTATCCCAGCTACTCCCACACAAGATCAGTCTGGCACCACCCTTATGGAAGAGACGGGCACACTCTGAACAGAAAGAAAAATAACTGTTGAATAACTTCATCACTTCATTTAAAGGAATAGTTTTGTGATACATACTTATTCGCTTTGTTGATAAGAGACAGATAAGAAGGTTGACACCACTGTCATGCCTGTGTGCTAAATAATAATAATAATAATAATAATAATAATAATAATAATAATAATAATAATAATAATAATAATAATAATAATAATAATAATAATAATAATAATAATAATAATAATAATAATAATACATTAGATTTGTATAGCGCTTTTCTAAAAACTCAAAGCCGCTCAATAGGAAGCTACAGCTAGCTGCTGATTAGCTTATCTTAACATATAGTCTGAAAACAGAGGGAAAGAAATATGGCCACCTCTACGGCTCACTAATCAATAGATCTTGTTATGAAGGGGAAAGTGTCAGACAACTTCTAACATATAAGTTACTCTTTGTTTTTGCATGTTTTTGCTTAGATTGATACCACTTTCATGTCTGTATGTATGAAGCTAGTGCCAGGAGGCTTAGCTTAGCATAAAGACTGAAAGTAGGCAGGAAACAGCTCGCCTAGCTTTGTCCCAAGAAAAAACATAATAGCTCACTAATTACCACGTTATGTGTCGTTTGTTTAAGACGTAAATAAAAATGTAAAAACTTTTTTACATTTGGAAAGAGTCAGGCTATCGGTTTCTCCTGCTTTCTGTCTTTACGCTGCGCTAACCGTCTCCTTGCTACAGCGTGATATTTAATATACAGATATTACAGACTAGTATCGATCTTCTCTTTTAACGCTTGGCAAGTAAGTGAATAAGTCTATTTCCTGAGATGTCAAACTATTGCCATGAACATGCAGTTCAAAGTCACATAGGCTACGTTGAATTGAGTCGGTCTCCATTAGAATACAATACAATTATCATCAAATGACACAAATTTGCCTTTGAGACATCTGTGGCAGCAGCATGCATTTGTCTCTGGGACATTTGTCTCTGAGACATTTGCCTTTGAGACGTTTGTCTTTGAGACATCCTTCCGACGGACAGGGAAAAAACCAAACCTCTATGGCAATAAAAGTAAGGTTAAAAACTAAAAACACAAATGTGATCATTTACCAGTTCCCAGTCCGGACACAGCATCAGTGATCACCACCACTTTGTTTCGCACTATGGACTTGGACATGAACTGCGAGACTACATTGTAGATGTAGTACACCCCGGCCGCCACGACGATCAGCAGGGGCAACACCACCACAGAGGGTAGAGCCATGTTCTGTCGGGGAGAGAGCACAGGATCAGTGCGGGAAATAGCTTCAGACCTACTGACCTGCATTAGAAGAGCCAGCAGTATGTGCTGACAGGACAACTGGGATCAGGTTTATAGGTCGCCTAAGGTGTTTGCCTCATGTGTGGTGTAAACTAACTAGAGTGCCAATACAAAAAAGTACATGCCGAACAAAGGTCACTTATCTGAAAGCTAAAAAGCAAATCTCTAAATGACTCTCTTCATTTATAACTTATAAATCTTTTGTGTTTGGTATTGTTTCAATCATGGAAACCAATAATGGATGATGTTTATTTTCTTTTTTAAATCAGGATTCCCCTTATCAGTGTACTGATGGAACAGTAACGGCTCAGAAGCATGAGACAATGCGATACAGTCTCTGTATCATGTGTCTATTCCAGTCTGGAATGGGATGAGGGAACTCAAATATAGGTTCATTTTAAACCTATGGAGCTGCTGAAGTTGCATGTAAAGCAGTAGTTTGATATTTTGGGAAATACTCCTATTTGCTTTTTTGCCCTAGATTTAGATGAGACTTTAAAATGTGAGGGTTGTGTTGATCTTCTCTTCTACAGTTACTCTTGGCAAGAAAGGGAATAAGCGTATGACAAACTATGACTGTAAAGTGGTCAACACGTGCTAAAGCCAGATAAGTGTAAATTACTTCTGAGCCCAGAGTCCTCCTGTTTGTGTTCCTTTATTTGCTTTGACTGTGACAAACTATAGTTTTCTGCTCTAAGATTTTGCATTTGGTGGCCTTGCTAACGCACTTACCATGTGAAGTGAGTTTGAGGAGAACAGCTAAATATATTCTTGCCATGCTGCCGCCATAGAATTCCTAGCATTATGTCACCTCCAGGATATTGTCATAAGATACTGCAGAGGGGGCAACTGAGGAGGCTCACATTTACAAGTAATGGATGACCTTACTTGCCCTCCTTGGGAAAATGCATGAAGATAACCCCTCATTCACAATAAAACTAGTATTTATGATGACTCCAGAGACCCACTTCCCAGCTCAGCCCCATATTTGAGTTGACACATGATTGGATGCCAGTGGGTTAGTCAGCTTGTGAGTGCAAATCTATAGCAACCACACAACACACAACACCCACACACACCTGTAATCTGTGTTATTCTTGGTTCACTTACAGCACGAATAGGGAGCTAATCCTTCAGCAGGGCCGACTGTTTTTTTTCTCCAGATTTAGTTAGGTAACAGAGGTTCTTCTCCCTCTTTATGTCCCTCGTCCATTCACACAGTTCTGTTCCTCTCTCCGTCTGTCTGGCTACTGGACCCTGTTGCTTATAATAGCCTCTGCTTCAGTCAGCCATTAATACACACATACGTGCGTGGTAGCTGAGGCATGTCCCCTTGTTGCCAGCATGAAGGGATGGACAAGAAGTGAGAGTCTCGGTTGTGTTAAGGGGCAAGTGTTTGCATTGTCCTGCTGTTTTAGTATGTTTTCCAACTGATAAATTACTCTTATAAATAAAAATGTAATGCGGAAATAACTTGATTAAGGAACTTTCCTAAGTGAGGATACAGCTTTAAGACGACATTACTAGGACTTTCATTTGGCGGACTCACTAGATTTATTCTAATTCATTGGGTAATTCTAGAATAACTAAATGCTGTACTTCACACAATTTGTACAATTTTGAGGTACTTGTACTATACTTGAGTATTCCAATTTTACTTTATTATCATACTTCAGCACCTTTAAGAGTGAAATCTTGCACTTTTTGTATCTTGTAACTTGTATCTACTCTTGACAGATGTAGATACAAGTTACTGTGCATATTAAACTTCCTAGCAATATATACAGTTGGGAAAATCAGTTCCACCTCAACCAACTACAACAATAAAAAAAAACCTGCTTACACATCAACACACTAGTTATTATCCATTAATATCATACATAATAATAACAGGGATCTTTTTTCCCTAATGAGCACTTCTACTTAACAACATTTTTTAAAGGAAATATTGTGCTTTTTACTCCTCTCCATTTAGGCCGATCTGACAGTTATAGTTAGGCAGATTAAGAATTCACATACAACATATATTATCTTGGCATTGTCCTAGAATACAAGACCCAACTGTATATAAAACAGCCCTCCTTGACCAGCTATAAAATGACACACTAAATATGACACAATATGGTATATATAACATTCATTATATGCATAATAATCAGAATCATAAATCCTTTATTTTATTTACATTGTATGTACATAACAGTATGAAATGCATGCAGTTATGCATAATGAGCAGCCTACTACCACTTGTATAATAGGCTGCTTTAGGCACATTTTGAATTCATCCCTTTTTCTTGTATGTATATTTTACCTTGTTGTATTATACTTCTTTCATCTCTGTACTTTCATCTCTTTTACTTGTGAACATTTTGAATGGCGGACTGTTACTAGCTAAGTCTTTTGGATACATTATTGTATTGTTTTTTTGGTTGTTTTTTTTACCTAAATGAAGGATTAGGCTACATTTATAAAGTTATTTAATCTGGGGTATTTAAAACAGACGTTTTTGCATTTTTGTTGAAAAACTCAGTAACTGTGCTCTCGCTGTGGGCGGCGACAGTGAGCAGTCATCGCGAGACTCCATAGAATTCCACGAGCTTGTGTGTGCTCTGTCTGCTCCCCCCTCGCTCTCCGTTGGTAAAGAAGAAAATAAACCTAATGCTGCTAACCAGGCTAGTTATGGAACCAACCCCTAAATAACCCTATTGCCCTCTGTGACTGGCCAAGAGGTACTTTTCCTGCATGCAGCGTCTCTACCTGGAAGAAAAGCACTGGAACCCTTTGTATTTTCGGACCGTCTCTTTTTTTAAAGTCAAGTTAAATACGCCAGCCAGTAGAGGATTTCATTAGCTAGCCTATTTGCAAGTTAGCTGACTGGGCTAGCCGTAGCCTAGCAAAGGAGCTCTGGATGAACTTCGCATGGACTGACTGCTGCGACTGGGAGAGGAGCCTGCTGACTGACTGCAAGCTTTATTTTGAGTTGGGTCCTTCACATGGGAGTCTGTTGTTACTTATTTGGCACTATCGCCTCGGAGGTTGAAGGCGATAAGTGAGTGCAAATGTTTTATTTGTGGCGTAAGCAATCACGTTATTGATCTGGAAACCCACTGGCAAGCTAACAGGATATTAGCCACCTATCTCGACACTCCGCTTTGTGGTTGCAGGCCATGGACTGAAAAGCATCCGTCACTGACTGAGTGATGAGAAGGCTGGCTTGATGGCAGGCGGTAATTATTTATTGGGAAGCAGCAATTGCATACAACTAAACAGACAAAAGAAGCGTTATATTTGAACCTTGTCCCCGAACAATTAAATTCCTGTTTGGTCTGTGTGCTTGAAAATGCATCGGAGTGCTGGAGCTTTTTCCAAGTTGGGATAGAAGAGACGCACAAGAAAACAGCGGGACTACTCCACTGTTGATAACGAATCCTCCAGAGAAATTATCCCAGAGATTTAAAAAAGAGGTGAAATATAATGTCTGCCGCAAAAGAAAACCCCTGTAGGAAATTCCAGGCAAACTTCTTCAACAAAAGTAAATGTCAGAACTGCTTCAAACCACGAGAGTTGCATCTATTGACGGACCAGGACTTGACCCAGGTAAGCAATGCATGTTACGAACAGTAATATTAACATTTATAACATTTGTATTCCCCTGTGCCTTTTAATAATTTAAAGTACCTTTATTGGCTGATGTTTGCTGCCAAACTGTGGAAATGAAAAAAAATTGCTTTGCTGGGTAACTAGTTGTAGAGCTCATGAAAATATAGGCTGACAGTTACACCATTATAGCTTTAAAACCCCTTACTTTCTATAGTATTGATTTATTTTTTACATTAAAAAAAAAGTTATCAACATCCCTCTTAATGAGTTTCTTATCAATGTGGAGATGTAATGATCAGCTGGATGTCCCTTGTTTGTATCTAACCACATATCTGTGTGTGGTACGATCAATCTTTAAGTCGGCTAGTTGATAAGCAAATATGCCATTACAGCTATGGTGTAGAGACGGTTAGGGTGTTTATTTGGGCTGAAACACAAGCCATCTATGGTTTCTTCACATCTTCCTTATGCCTCTCTCTTCTCATTTGACTGAACCAGAGTGGTGAAAGTGAAATCCTGTGGATTTGCATTTGCCAGCAGTTTGGTCTCTGTGATTGATTGTGTAACCCTCAGCTGTTGTTTATCTACAGTTGTTTGTTTTTAGTGTGTACCCCAGGCAGACTAGTGACCAATATGTAGAAGCTAATGGGGACCTGATTGAAGAACAACAAAGATAAGTGCAGTAAAGATTAAGTGAAGCTCCATTCAGCTGTGGAGAACTGGAGATCATATTATAAGCATATTTTCAGAGTCCATGTTTCTTTCTATCAGATCACAAGTTTAGTCTTTGTTGTATCCTGTAATTGATCCCAGACATGAGACCCAGATGGGACCTTGAACACGGCTCAAGAGCCAAACGGCAACGTCAGCATCCTCTTGTCCTCTGAAAAGACCAGAAGAGGATGTGAGGGGGACACACACATCCTTTGCTTTCTTTTTTTAATTTATTTTTTATGTGTGTGTCTCTCGCTGTACTGAGTTTATTGAAGGTTAACCCTTCATAAGTGAGACTCCTGAGTCAGGATAGAAGGCTTATGGTTACATCACTTCCTCTAATCTCCCTGCGACCTAGCCCACACTCTCTTCTGTAGCCCGTAGGATGACACCAGATAGACTTACTGCCCTGGCCGGAGATTGATATGCCATCAGTCCTTGCTCATCAGTGTTGTCACAGTGGCCCACAGGCTTTGGAAAACATCTCCAGTCTGTCAGCTATCCAAACAGATAGCAGGGAGCTCAGTTGCACAAACAGGTTTTGTCTGGACAGTCCTCGAACCAGTTAGGGCTATGCATCAGGCCATTACTGCCCTAAAGCTGTATTATGTAACACCACATAAACGGTGTTAAACTTCTGAGCCTTGTTCAACAGGCCCACAATAAGGGTCAGACTTTGTAAAATGCTCAGAAACTGATAGGGGCTGACTTAGAGGAGATAAACTCAATAACCCAGTGAATAGAACACTCCTGTAAAGCTGCATAATGCTGTTAAAACACCATGAATAGGTGATTTGGCTAAGTGAATTTGAGGCCTAGATTAAGGGAGCTGGAGCTCGAGAATGCAGCATTGAAACAGATAGCCCATGTGGAAAAGTTATCAAAGGGAAGAGAGCTGAATGTCGGAAGGACAGTATCGTCTACAAACAAGCTCTAAGTTCAACACTGGTGGAATAAAAGGTGGTCTGGGGGAGGGGCCGCTGCTGGAGTGCAAGTGCAATATTTTATTTCAGTCAATGTGCTCTAAAAGGAGGTTTTGTTTCCCCTAGAGTTCCAAAGTCTGTTGTTACAGATTTCACTCGGTCACAGGAATTGTTTGAGAAAAGTGATCACGTTATCCGGCAGAGGTGGTGGGCAGTGATGGAGGATGCAGGCAGGCTTATGGGTTACATGTACGTGGGAGATACTGAGAAATACAGGGATGTGATGGAATCTTAAGGAGTGGAACAGACACGAGGAGAGAAAGGAAATGCAGGATTCGGAAATCCGAGTACAGTTTCCAAAGTGGCTGCTGCTCAACATCCCACCATGTGAGGTTATAAGGATACACCCTGAAGCCAAACTTTACAAAGCCTATAGCTTTAATAACGCGTACCAACTGTTCCAACACAGTTACTGACTGCGGTCTGTTCTCAGTTGTTTTCATTACTCAAACATAGACGCCATCACTTCATGCCAAATAGACCATAGCTTATATCTATGACTGTGTTTCTGTAAGAGCTTTTGTGTTTAGGATTTAAGTTGTGATAATGGAATTACTTTCACATGGTTCCCCTGGTGTCACACCCAGCTGCGTTTTGCGTCACCCACGACCTGGTCAGTGACAACAGCACCCCCTACTAGACCGAACCTGCTGTTCTGAGTTGCAACTACAACTATGACCATATCCACACTAATGAAGATGCATTTGAAAATGCATAGTTTTCATTAGTTTTTGCATTTGCTCCGCATGAACTTGCTCTAAAAACAGCTTTTAAAAATGCTCTTCAGAACAGATCAATATATCCAACACACAATACTATGTAGTCAATATAATGTTTCTGCTTTAAAGTGCTGCCTAGCACAATTATAGCGCTGATTGAAGCTCTGCCCAGGAAGTACTTTTAGCCTGTGATAGACAGTAATGAGCTGTGATCCAATCCCAAGTAATTGTTTTGCAGTTTTATGGCAGCAATAACAGAAATATGTCAGTAAGCGTGTTAGTGTGTTTGGCTGTAATGGAACAGTAGATAAGTCCCAATGCAGCAAAAACATCCTGTCTCAATAAGGAATGTGCCAGCTTCAACATCTGAAGCTATGGTAGAGACATTCTTTAGTTGTAAAGGATAACCTGTTTTGTTTTAAGCTAGCAAAACGATTACAGCCGTATACATCACAAATTAACTTTTATTGTAATGCAATACACCTCACTATGTTGGCAAATCAAATACATGCAAGTGCACATTAGTGTAAAAATACATTGCCCATTGTGCTTATTGCACCGTGGTTGTAATTGCCAGGACAGAGAATAGTCTTTTTTTCCCAGCAGACACTTTGAATTCTCACAGTAGGAAAAACAGTGGTTAAAATATCACCCATGGCTCTGTTCTTTTCAAGTGTCTCAGTAAGTCAGGACAAGTTTACTGAACATTAATTTGTATTATTTACTCCTGTGCTTTTCATACTGTGACATATCAATAGGCTTATTGTTTCTGCAGAGATTATGTTGTACACACATTACACTTGATGTGTGAAAAGCAGAACGCAGTATACCTGCAGATTGGAAGGGTGGTGGTGACTGGTGAGGTGTTTACTGCAGGATCAGTGGAGAGGAAGTTATCTTGTGTGTTTGTGTAAACGGGTGAGTGTGTGATTGTATGCAGGGATGCTCCTGTTCTTTCTGAAACTGCTTCTCCCTGTTTTCTCCCTCTCCACCGCTAAACCTTTCTCAAGCTGTCTGTCTCTTTGCAGGCCATCAGAACATAAAATGAATCGTTGGTCATCTTTTGCCAAACCACCAGACTGATTTTGACTTATGTGGGTCACAACATGCAACTAAAGTAATCTTTTTTTAATGGTTTTTGCTCATCAAAACTGCCTTCTGAGGCTCGTCCATACAAGTTCAAACAAGGCACGTATAGCTTTATGGCAGGCATGCAGTGACATGGAGCAGTAACAGGGCCAGTATAGAATAGTAGACTAATAATCGGATCGTTCTACCTTCCAGGAGAAAGGTGTGTAATAGAGGTGGGGGAGTGACTGCTGGTATGAGCGCTGCTCTGCTAATGGTTAACACTTAAAGCAGAGAGAATGTCACCATTAATGAAGAGCAAAGTGCAGCCGTTTCAAAGAGCCTACCTGCTGCCCAATGGGAGTAGTCTCTATGTTAATATGTCCAGAAGGTGAATCATGTTTCTAGATGTGCTCTGTTTGTTTTGAGTTTGTCAGTCAATCAGTGTTTGTCATACTCGTCTCATCTGCTGTGGGTAAACAGGAAGGAGAGGCCCTTAAGCATGTCATCATCAAATACTGTTGATTACACCAAAAGGCTCTCTGTCCCTCTTTCTCTCGGTCTGTCTCTCTCTCGCTCTCTCTGTCTCCCTCTGTCTCTGTCTCTCTCTCTCTCTCTCTCTCTCTCTCTCTCTCTCTCTCTCTCTCTCTCTCTCTCTCTCTCTCTCTCTCTCTCTCTCCTTCCCTGCCTCTCTGTCTGCCTCTCTGTCTCTCTCTCTCTGTGTGTCTGTTTGTTGTCTCTCTCGCTCTCTCTGTCTCCCTCTGTCTCTTTCTTTCTTTCTCTCTCTCTCTCTCTCTCTCTCTCTCTCTCTCTCTCTCTCTCCTTCCCTGCCTCTCTGTCTGCCTCTCTGTCTCTCTCTCTCTCTGTGTGTCTGTTTGTTTGTCTCTCTCGCTCTCTCTGTCTCCCTCTGTCTCTTTCTTTCTTTCTCTCTCTCTCTCTCTCTCTCTCTCTCTCTCTCTCTCTCTCTCTCTCCTTCCCTGCCTCTCTGTCTCTCTCTGTCTGTCTGTTTGTCTCTCTCGCTCTCTCTGTCTCCCTCTGTCTCTTTCTTTCTTTCTCTCTCTCTCTCTCTCTCTCTCTCTCTCTCTCTCTCTCTCTCTCTCTCTCTCTCTCTCTCTCTCTCTCTCTCTCTCTCTCTCTCCTTCCCTGCCTCTCTGTCTCTCTCTCTCTCTGTCTGCCTCTCTCTGTTTCTGTCACTCTCTCTCACACTCTGTCTCGCTCTCTCTCCCCATATATATTTACATCATCTCATCTCTCTCCCTCACATCCCCCTCAGCTCACACGCTCTTACAGTTTTAATGATCACCTAAATTGCTCTTTTTCTATCCCCCTCTCTTTTACAGGCTAAACCTATTTATGGTGGATGGCTGTGCTTGGCCCCTGAGGGAACAGACTTTGACAATCCTATGCAGAGATCCCGGGTAAGGGCATACATTACAGGCCTGTATATTTGTTCACTAAATAGGTGTACACATGATGTACACACATATAAGCTGATGCCTCCCTTTAGTTAATGGAAATGTACTGTCTCTACGGCCCTTTTCTGAAATAATAAAAAGTGAGGTTAAACACCAATGCTTAATTGTTTGTGGTCTATCGAGAAAGAGCAATGTGTCTGTGATTTATAAAACCACCTACTGAGCTTCTCTCATAGCATGTATTTCTCCCAACAGAAATGGCAACGGAGATTCTTTGTGCTGTACGAACATGGCTGTCTGCGCTTTGCCCTGGATGAATCGGTAAGTAATGCATCTTTTCAACTGTTCAGACTTCCCTCTGTCCTTCCATAGTAGCTACATGGCCTGGGGAAATACTACATGACTTTTAGAACAGCGAGAGCCACCAATTAATGATCAATTTAACAAGTGGGTCAAGTTGTCACTAGTTTTAGGCTGTCAGAGTAGATGTTTTGCAATGTTTTGCTTCCTGATGTTAGGGTCACTGGACTTCTTTCTAGAGCAGGTCGAATCTGAACTGAAAAAGATAAATGTTTTAAGAGTAAAAATCTTGATTCTATGCTTGTTCTTGGTTTTGTGGTGCAGTAGTGTGAGGGGTCATTTAATTTCTAAAGGTTGGGGTTTTGTGGTTTGTTAAATTATAATTTTTTATTTTAAAGGGTTTTGTTTATTAGCTCCAAATAGGAATGAAAATGGTGTAGGCCAACATGTGTTCTGGGAGAAGCAGCCTGCCCCATGATGGAGGTTAATGTAATGTGATTAATTCTCAGTCAGTAACACTTATACTGTTGTTTTGAGTTGTGAGTGAAACCAGGATTTCAGCAATAAATAATATATTTCACAGATTTAATGTTATTTTATGATTGAAGTTTTTTCACCTCAGAAATAAAGGTGCCACATCATTTGTGATCTGACATACCACATAACAGCCCAACTGGGAAAAACATCTTAACCCACATGAAGAAAGAGTTTGAAAATAGACGCTGTTGGACCAGTTCTGTACAAAACACACATGGACCGTGAGCAGCCCGGCTCGGCTGCGGGCGGCTCATCTAGAGATTCGCCGTGTGTCGCCTTTTTTATTTTTGCGTGACAGTAAAAGTAGACTGAAGGTGACCATACAGCCATTCTGTCTGTATGGTCACCACTCAGATACAATGCAGTTCAGGCTGCAGCCGTGCTGCTCATGCGGGCTGTGCGGCTACTCTACCTGGTAACATGGGTGCCGAAATAAGAAGCAAGAGGTGGGCTCAGGTAGATTGTGTACTCCAGGTAGGCGGCAGCCTGTATGTAGACATGACAGACAGGTATAACCTGTGTGGGTTTAGTTTGTTTGGTGTTGTGGCAACATCCCTCGTGCGTGTGCTACAACCAAAATGTGTGTGTGTTTATCACAGTAACAACCGTGAAAAGTGATGTTGTGACAACGTGACACCGGTTATGAAGCTGGTATTCCGCCCACCCCTAGTTGAATACATTTATTTTCATAGAACATAGAACCATAGAACATTTTCAAAGCTGATTTATTGTGAAACCTGCATTGTTTATATCCATGTTTTCTAGCTTGCTGTCTTCTTCACTGCCTTTTCCTGGCAAATTGTTTCATTTCACTGAACATTACAGCCACCATGGTTAATTTCATTGCCATGTGTCCTGTTAGTATTTGCATCAGTAGTCCCTCGTCACCACTCTCAGCCACAGCTTTACCCACATATTTATCTTTCTTTGGGGCATAGTGAGTACAACATGTACAGCCGGTCGTACTCTTTATGGTTTGTTTGACTCTTGTTATGCCCTCACATTACCAATTTACCAATATTACCAATCTCTCATATTGTGTTTTGGCGTTAACCTTTTTTTGTGTGATCATTAAATAAAAAAGTAAAAATAATAAGAGTAGGAGTAACAATATTTGTTTTTGTTTTATAACGCTATTACAAAATTAAAAAGGATACTGTACTAAACATTAAAAACAAACCTATATAATATTTATAGGCTCCAGTTAGGAGAACATAAGGTGTAGGCCAACATGTGTTTTGGGAAGAGTAGTCTCTCCCATAATGTAGGTTATTTAGTAAATAATGTGACTCATTGTCAGCGTTAACAGCCATGCTGTTGGTTTTAATTGTGAAGCTGATCAAACTGAATCTGAGCAATAAAGAATATTTGGGGGGCAACTTTTTTTTTTTTTTTAATGTTCACTGTTTATTTTTTAAAGGTTTTTCAGCTCTGATTAACCACATGTACATCATACACTTTTACATCTTAACCATAGACTATGTACAGTGTGTGGTCTATGTTCTATTTCAAAATATGTTGGTACAACACATTTTGGAAGCAGCATCATAGCAATATGTCTTAAAGAGATTCCTGGATAAGCAAAGTGCAGTGAAAAGGATCTGAGAACCATAGAGGCTGCTATGGGAAATCGCTGGGAAGCCACCTCTTGGTGCCCACTGTAAGCCTGTGTTTGTGGTTGTAGTGTGTCACTAGGGAAATGTGACACGGGTGACCAAACCCACACCGGGTGATCAGGCTGGAGATTAGACTGCTTGTCTGTGTAAACACGGGGCCAAACACTACCAGGGTTGAGTACTGTTCACATTTCAACCTATAGCTATAGAGTAAAGCACTGATAAAAGGCACTGTTGGGTCAACAGTGCCTTTTATCAGTGCTTTACTCTCTCTAATAAGATTCTTTATTTCAGATGTAAAAAATTAATTTCAGCATTATCTATTTTGTACATTTTATTTATTATTTTACACACCACACAAAATAAATCTCCTCTCTACCTCACTCTCTTCTACCAAACCCATCCCTATAACCTCCAGCCAGTGCAGAGCGTGAGAACGTTGTCTTGTGTGTCCCAGAGGAAGCACATGTGTGACTTGTTGCCCTGGCCAGCTTTGCATTTTGCAGTAAATGTAATGGTAAATAGACAGCGTTTATATAGTGCTTTTCTAGTCTTTGCGACCACTTAAGCACTTTTACTGCACAAGGAAGCATTCACCCATTCCCACACACAGATTCTTACACTGGTGGCTATGCCATCGGGAGCAATGTGGGGTTCAAGCCCATCTATACTTTGACAGGGTCTATGCCAAAAGGCTAAAAAGGGACGGTGGAAAAACTAGTACCGCAGGTACCGTCAGGGCTCAAGACTAACGGTTGTCTCAGGGACAACAGAGAATGTGTTTGGGATGCAGTAAACTTGCTATCAAAGCACAACCTTTTTTTCCCCTGATAAGAGTTGTCACGGTGCGTTCATCCTCTATACAGTAAAAACGAGTAGTGGGAAAAGGTAAATCATCACGTAAAGCAGTGGTCTTCACTATTTTTTACATGAGAGCCACATTGATAGGACAAAGTCAATAGGAGAGCCATTTTTACCACAAAGTATGAAAAGCTACATCCAGTCATAAAAAGCATGTCTGCTTATTTATCTGTCAGCCCACCCAGAACATACAATATGCAATGCAGCCAAACAATACATTCATTAAAAGCAGGATTACCTTAATACTGGGATGTTGTCAAACTCTGCAAACAATATTTCAGCTGAAGCCAAAAAGCAGTTTCACAATCTGAGTCTGAGTTCAAAAGATGCCTGAGTTAATCGTTCAGCTGTATTAGTTGTCCTGTGTACGAGCCTTTGTTGTCCAGAAACAGAAGAAAGCTGCTCTATTTTTTTTACTAATTTCTCTTCCAGGTGCGTAAGTTTCGTTGAATTTTGGATACCTTTCTTTCTTTTTAAAGGGAGCACCTGTTGTCTGTCCACAAACCCCATCTCCAGCATCTTCCTCTCCATTTGCGTGTGCAACTTTTTAATAAGAAATCGATCCATTTGACGTCTGTAGAAACACACGCGAACTAGCATGAAATGGTGAAACGAGTCGACCGGGGCCAAGCTAACGCGAGTATGAAGTGCCAGGTTGGTCGTAGTATCCTCCAATTTAAATGTTCAAATTTAGCGATATAAATTATTTTTTCGCAAATGTCCATATTCATAAGCATGCTGATGTTAACATATTTTTAATGACCTTAAGTTTATTTATTTCTATACTAGCCCACCACGTATCTACCCGTCCAAGAGCACATTCACCATTGTAGCGCTGATAGACCGCCAAAACTGGCAACTCCGCAGTGAGTCAGTGTTCCGGCTGAGCAAGTTTAAATATCTTGTTTCTAGTCTATATTTGCATCTTTTATCAATTATCATCATCAATTATTTGTAGGCTAATAGAGCAGACACTGTTTTAATGGGTTGTATGTAATAGCCCTGCTTGTTTTTAGTTTTTTATGAAATAGCTGTATTGACTCATAATCATATCTTTATCACCCCTTTATTTAGCCCACTGCCACGCGAGCCACCAATTAAAGCTTGGCAAGCCGCGCCATGAGTAACTCTGACATAAAGTAACGTTATCATGATGTGTTCAAATGTAATCTTGTAAAATATAGTTTTAAGCGAGAAATCTGAATAATACAGGGGTTTGAAAGGAATGTTTTCACAGCATTATAAAATGCATATTAGAAAAGCAATTATAACTTGTTTAACTTCTAACAAAAACCAATATGCAAACTGTAATTTAGGAGTGTATGTTGAAGTACATGGGATTTATTGTTTAGTTTTTTGTTATTTACTTGTGGTATCAAATTGGTATTGAAAATCCTGGAATTTCACTGGTATTGTATCGACTACAGAATTTCTGATGTTGTGACATCCCTAATTGCATCCACTTTTGGCTCAGGTGCTATGACCTGGCTGTGGCTGCTCTAGAGACATATTATTTTATCAACAAAAGGCTTTTGTTGTGAAATATTCAGAATTTGCACGGCTCCATAAATTAGTGGAGTAGCAGCTTTAAATTGTGGAAATACGGTAGTCATAGCAGAAACCCCATGTAGGCTATAATTATATTATATTATGTTGTTAGGTTAAGTTGGCCATTATCAAAGGCAAACTCAATGTAGAAAGATTGGGCTGGCAGGCTGCGCTGTCTGTGTTGACAACACGCATGTGCGAGTCGCAGCAGGTCAGCAAGATAGCCGTCCAGACAGGTAGAGGTAGGCGTTGTGGTCCGGGCGTGACTCACTGTGACTTAAACAAGATGCAGGGGTGATGTAGTCTCTCTCTTTCTCTCTACTAGTGCAGTGGCCGTTCGGAGCGCGTGCTCGTTCTGAACACAATAAATGCTTGGCTCCTGTTATTGCTGCTTGCAGCGTTGTCACTGAAGCCCCCGCTGCCGTTCCCTCAACACTGAGTGCTGTTCGCTTGTTTATTCAAAGTACTATTATAAACTCTGAATATTTATTTTGTGCCTGACCAAATTGGACTTCAGATGTCTTTACTATCTTTTTATATGAAAGAGATGGACTCTTTAGCAGGTGTGTCCCTGTAAGGACGGTGAGAGGAAAGGAGACGAGTTGACTCTGTAATAGCCTGACTATGCCTCTGTGTATAGGCCGGCCGTTTTGAAGTTACATTTGGTGAATCTCTTTGTGTTGCCAGTGATGACAATGAGAGGAAACTTAGTTGCGTTTGTGCGTGTGCATGTTTCCACTGTGTAATGTGTTTCCAGTGACACCCAGGTTGGTGTGCAGTTGTGTTTTTCCTCTCATTGTAACAGTGATTCCAAAACTGTCTGCCTCATTGTCCTTTGGTCTTTTCATGTGCTCCAAAAGGCAGGAAAACTGGGTCAGGGAAATGGTTGCTTTGTGCTCTGGACCCTGAGGATAGAAACTCTCCAAAACCTCTGAGCTGATAAGAACACAGTAATAGTCTTGATCTCTTCAAGCTCATCGTTGTTTATCCAATGGCTCGAGCCACCAGTGGAGGTGCAGATGTGATTTGTTTGAGGTCAGGTTTAAGGTTTACATTCATACAACCCATTCTTCTCATCGGGGTTGATCACATTGTTTCCACTTTATTGTGGTTAATCAACAGACCTCTCATGTCAAGGTTCATGCCATACAACATGGCAGTATTTTGTTATTTTTGTCTCCATATTTAATAGTTGCCATATCAAGGCACTTTAGCAGCTAATGGTCACGAGAGCTTGAAGTCAAGTCTTCACATTCATGTTTTGTGCTGTCTAAAAACAAAACGATCATTTTGAATTTGATTGCGGTCCACAACCGTCTAACATGTTCAAGATGTTCTCACAATATACGGCAGAAATGGAAGGACGATGTCTATTTTTCCATTCCGACTGATTCCTGTGATTACAAGATCTCACTTAATGTTATTTCTTAATTTGTGTTTCTTTAAAATGGCTCACACACATTACATGCGTCCTCATTCTCAAGCTAGGCCCACAGTAAACTTGAGGTTGAACTAGATGTTCTCTATGGCTTTAAAGGAACAGTTTGACAGATGGCAGCTTGGCTCTTTCCAAATGTAGGGATGACATGGTGAGAACAATTTGAAGAGTGAAATCCAACTCCTGCTGCTCTGTACTGCGACGCTGCTGCTGCTGCACGGAACAGAGAGTTGCAGTTTTCGTCGGACACTATTGTCCGTTGTCCGAAGTATTGATAACACCTTTTACCAATTAGAGTTAATTTATTTGATGAACGTGGGCGCTGATGGCCTCAGTGAAAATGAACTAAATGGGTTTTATTTCTATAATAAATGGGGCGGTGGCAAGTAATGTAATCGGTATATTCCCAAACCCCATGTAACAGCGGTAACACTGACTATCCAAAGGTAACAGAATCAGCCTGTTAATAATGTGTTTTACGGGGGGTTAAGTGCACGACTATTAATTGGCTGGAAGCAGTGACTACCTGGAGAAAATATCCAGGCATCAGTCGCAAGGCTTTCTTCTACATTTTTAAGATTTCTTCCTTCATTTTGCTGAGGCCTGTGCCATGAGAGTACTATTTTGGGGTCTTGACGTTATTAAACATGTACTCCTGCAATGTGGTATTGCATTTCTATGAAGTTAGGCAATCACACAAAAGCAGACGAGGCTAAGATATTTTGACTTTAAGTCAAGAATGCTGGCTCCCACATCAGCAGAGGCTGTGTTGTTTTGAGGTGTGTTCACATGATATTTGCCTTGTGTGACTTTGATAACTGGTTTGTAGTCTGTGTTTACTTTACCATAAAAAGCCAAAGTACCAACTGTACAGTCTGTTCCTCTAGACCCCTCTCATTTTCTTCATATCTCCGTACATCCATGAAGTAGGAACAGAAAACCTTAGGATAAGGGACAATTTTACACTCAAGTGAAACATTTTTAAACAACTTCACCCCAGATTACACCACCAATAGTGAATCCCTGTTCACTTGTGTTTATTCATTGACACACAGGATACAATAATAACAGCAAACAACAACAATCTATGCCATCTTATAGTTGTTTGTGCTTTAAGGCCTGCATTTGAAAATGTCCATGTGTTTGATCCAATATTGTAGAAATCCTCATCTTGATTTATGGCTGTTTGCAGCGCAGAACCAAGTAAAGTAAAACAGTTACTGCTTTTGTGTCATTCTTCTTTTAGTCTGGGATCATGGTGTGTATGCTTATACATATAGGACTATGATAATGATTCTGTGGCAAACATCGGAAGACAGCCTTTTGTCAGCTCCCAGTTACTACATTACACTACAGATTATAAAGCAAAAAAGTGGTTGTATTGAAGAGTTTTTCCCATATTGATTCGAACAAGGTCCAGGGAGCGATGACATTGTCTCATATTTCTTGCCAAGTAGACGGCAGTGTGCTATCTGAAGCAGTGGCCTCTTAAAGCAGAACTATTTTCACCACGAGCAGAGGGAAAGATGCTCTACCATATAATGCAGCATTCCTCCTCCAATGCCCTTATTTGGTGAACTGCAGTGAGCTTGCAGCACCGGGACCACAGAGAGCAAGAGAAAGGGAGCCGTAGCCCCTAAAAACCACAGAGGGAACGCTAGATATGCCCCAGACCCAGACATTCCACACACGGCCTGCCACAGCAAGCACCAAGCTCTGCTGATGCTGCCGCTGGTTATACATCAGATAGTTCAACTGTTGGAGGAATGACTAAATGGATGGATAGTGAGAACAACTGTCATGGAGAAACAGATTTTCCAGAAGGATGGACATATAATAAGACCACCATGAAAGCTTTATGGTTAAAAGGTCAATGACCATGAGAACATGCTGAAGGAGCGGTCGGGGGGGGGGGCCTCCCCTTGCTCCCCTTGCTCCCCTTGCTCCCCTTGCTCCCCTTGCTCCTGTGCTACATTATATTTTAGAAAATATTCAAAGCAGTTCTGTCACTCATGTTTTAGTCGGATTAACTCACTTTATTCTCTGTTTTGAATCTGCTTTTGTTGATTTTCTGAAAGTACTTCCATAAGGGCAGTGTTAGGAGAAGCTAGACTGGCAGTTCCTATGTGTTGAGAGCGTTTGATGGAGGGTGCTGTGTAGAGGCACATGTACCGTATTAAACTGCAGTCTCCAGAGCCTGCTGGGGCGGACTTGCCTTTGGCTCGGCCTGTAAAAACCTCCTGGAGGATTTATTATTTATGGAGTGGGTGTACTCCACTTAATTCTAAAGCTGGCTCTGTTGTTTTTCATGCCGTTTTCACAGGTTTTCTTGAAAGTTTACTATTGGAATGGGTTGCAATAAAAAGATTTTAGCACGTGGTAATTGCCTTTTAGAAACATCCCCTTTTAGTACAAACTATTGCATTGTCAAGTCTCCTGTGGGATGTATTGTTCTGTTTAGTTCAGTGTGTTGTTGTGGCATGTGTCATGTCAGCCAGAGTGACTGAAATCATAAGTGGAGCCTCTGGGAAAGTTGATGATTTGAATAATATCCCATTGCAAAGCTAAAAATAGTCAGCCCCCCGGGAAAGCAGACACAATTGGCGGATATGGAATAGGTCCAGTTGTGTAGAACTCAAACCCATGACAATTAATTTGCGTTTGAATGGTCGACTTGGCAGATACAGCTCTTTTGTTTTGGTGCCAGGAGCAGAGCGCAGTTTCTAAGCAACATGTTGCGTTTACTCTCTCAGGACGAGGAGCAGCTGGACTCTACCTAACAGCAACAAATAACTCACCTTCAGGCAGTGAGCGACGAGCGTCACTTCATCTCTGCTTGGTCTCATATGTTCACTATGTGGAAGGACTGTGGGACATTTCCAGGGCTAAACATTTGTTTGCTCAAACTAGTCTATAGATCGCCACGCTGCAGACAAAAAAAAGATTATGTTGTTGAGTTGGTCAATAAAACCTTTTACAGCTAGGCTCCTGGTTTAAGTGTCATCGATGGATTGAAGAGCGAGAAATCTGTGTTTCAGCTACAGCTAATGATTATTGTTATTATCTGCTGATCATTTTCTTAGTGAAGCGATTAACAGTTTGGTCTATTCAATGTCTGAATTTTCTACAGCCGAAGGTGACGACAGATGTTTTGTTCATCCTACCAAAACAGTCTAAAACCGAAAGATGTTGAGTTTATTATCACTTAAGACAAAGGAAAGCAGCAAATTGTCACAGTTTAGAAGCTGGAATTGGGGAAAGTTTGGCGTTTTTGCTTTGAAAAATAATATTAACGATGAACTGATCATCAAAGTAGTTGCCGATAAATGTTCTGTCAATTGACTTGTTGACTAACCGACTGACCTTTGCAGCTCTAAATGTTCCTAATCTTCAGAATAAGGTTTCTTGCCAAGTAGGGGTCCACTTCCATGGAATATGGCTTGGTGTTTGGTGCATACAATAAACATATTAAGAGGACATAAACCGAGTCAGTGGGGGTCCCGGGTCTTGTTGATGAGGTCCACTGCAGTCGGGAAGAAACTGTCATTCAGATGAAAATGTGCAAAAGGAACCGAAGTTCCTGAGTTCAGTTCCTGTGGCTCCATACTTTCTGGAACTGTTTGTTCAAAAAGGGCTATTAGTTTTAATAGTTTTCTCAAGTGCATAATACTCACACTAAACACTAAAAGTACAGCATGTACGTTACCGTTCTCAATTTAGCAAATATCCTCATAATATTGATGTGGCCTGTTTTACCACCCACAGGGTTCTACAGTTCCACACTGTACTTATCAACTTCTCAAACGTGATTATTTCTTTATAGTGGAGGAAATTCTTCCATGGCATCTGAGTTCTAAAGTGCGACGCACTGTAATTGCCATATTTGGCAGCCCCTGAGGGTTTACAGGCAGATCTTAATAAAGCTGGATCTGTGTTCAGTGGCCTTAAAAGGAGCTGGAACGGGACCCAGCACCTGTTTTACATCTGGAGCAGCAAACCTGATAACAGAGCTGCAGACACAGAGAAGTTGGACAGGAAGTTTAGGGGATTTCTTCGCTCTGTTGGTAACGAGACAATAAGTAATCCGGTTCAAATGATGTTGAATACATTTCATTTTTTTTACTACTGAGATGTTTCAGTTTTATAAGTAAGCACTTCTGTGTCGTAGCTGGTTTACAAAGCAGACGCAGCTCTGCGTTCTTCACTGATTACACCCACAAAGCAGCTCAAATCCAGCATCACATTGCTGTCATCTCCCCTTTTCACTCAGTGTGTGCTACAACTGAAAGAATTTGCCTAGTTACCATGGCGATCTGGTGATAACAACAGTGTCCATACAGTTCAGGCTCGATGTGCTGCTGCTGAGCCAAGTCTGTAACAAACCAGTGACTCAAGCATCCCGTTTAAATGTGCCATCTTTTTTGTCTTCCACTGCTAGTATTTAGTATTAGTTTCAACTTTGTTAAATGATGTGTAAACTACTCTTCAGTTGTAGTATTATTTCCTTTGCTATATTCAGTTGTCTGCTCCAACATTCCAGTTTTCATTTAATCCAAAGGTCACATATAAGCTAATACACTGGCTAATATCTCCTCCTGTGTCTCCTCTAGCCCAGCACGCTGCCTCAGGGCACAGTGAACATGAATCTCTGTACGGATGTCATAGATGCTGAGCCCAAGACGGGTCAGAAGAACTCCCTGTGCATCATCACCCCAGACCAGGAGTACTTCATCAGAGGAGAGAATAAAGAGATCATTAACGGGTTAGTTGTCTTGATGTGTCTGCAGATGGGTTGGGTGGGAAAGGATGTGCACACGCAAATGTCAAGAACGCTCCCCTCTGTCTCCAGGTGGAGTGAACAGCTGGTGGTATACCCCCGGACCAACAAACAGAACCAGAAGAAGAAACGCAAGGTGGAGCCTACGACCTCCCAGGTAATACTTATTACACAGTACACAAAGGGTACTTATCATATTCCACTCTCCTTGTTTCAATGTTTTTAACTCTTTCATGTGTTCATGTCCAGGAGCCAGGTCCCGCCAAGGTAGCAGTGACCGGCTCCGGTATCCCAGAGGCAGAGAAGGTTCCAGACTCGAGCTCCATTATCTGGCAGGAGGAGCTGAACCAGAGAGAGGCTGAGGGGGCTGCTGTGTGGGCCCCTGCTGACCTGCCTCCAGGATCACCGCTGCCCCCCGCAGGTAAGGAGGAATAACATCTTTGTATTGAAGAACTATGTATAGTCTTTAATTAATTAGTTAATAAAAAATTTAAACGAATGTTGTGAAGGTTTTGGACGTATATAAAAAAAAAAAAGAATTACAGTAAAGATAATAACAAACGAAAGTAAAGCGTATGGCGTATGTTTCTCTTGTCTAGGTGACCTTGCACCACAGGGCTCTGACGTTGGCTCGGTGAATGGCGATGAGGTGGACCGGTGCAGCCAGCCACTGCATGGCTCTGCACCCCAGCCCTCCAGTGACCTGCTCTCCCCGACAGGCTCATGCTCCAGCCTGGGGGGCGTCCCGCGCTGCCTCTCTCCAGCCCCCAGTGATCCCTTCCCCTCCGGCAGCTCGCTGCTCTCTAATGGCTCCCACATCAGCGGCTCGGTCAGCTCTCTGGACTCAGACGCCAGCGGCAGCACTGTGACTAGCACCGACAGCCATCCGGCAAACCAGAGGGGCAGCCACTCGTTCAGCCACCACGACACGCCGCGATCTCGAAGGCTGGAGGCAGAGGCCAGAAAGGCTGAGAAGAGGAGCCGGTTTAGGAGCCCCGACAGGCAGGAGAGGGAAGCCGTCCTCAGCCCCGAGAGAAGGTCAGTGTCTGCTGCTGTGCGGTGGTTATCCATAACAGGGCTCTTAAATGTCCCTTTTACCGTCTTATCTTACCTCGCATTTCCTTTTCTCAGTGGTTCCCAACTTTTTGACTTAAAAAAACAAAGTTTGTAACTTTTGGAGAAAGACATGCTGCAATTGGCAAAGATCCTTTACTTGAAGGTAGAAACTGCTCATTTCAGACTTAAACTGCTGATCATTGTTTGATCATTTGTTTTTGGTATTTTAAATGTGACTGTTTTCATCCCAAAAAGCTGAACAATTACAAGTTTCAGCCCATCGTGATCTGCTCAGACATGTCAGTGTCTGGCTGGGGGCTAGCTCGTGGAGCTAGAGTAGATTATGAACAATATTTTTTGGAACTCAAAATGTATGCAGCACACTTATTTTTAGCGTTAATTTAAGTGTTATCTGACTAAACCTCCACAAAAGCCCCATTTTAAAAGTGGTTCTATATTCTTGTATTTGTCTGTTGTGTCTGGTTCACCAAAACTACAGTAAATATCTGAAAACACTTGAGATGAAGCTCCGCTTCTTCTAAGCTGTAAATTATGATTTTGAAAAAGTGCGTGTAATGGATCCACCCATGCCTGACCATGAACTCACGGCTCCAACTGCAGAGGAAGTGCTATACTTGGCCTGATAACACCTTTATCAGCCCCTAATTTAACCCGATGAACCGGGTTAGTGGACAGCTTTCTTGGAATCTCAGCACCATACTACAGACACTGTGGTCTTAAAATACTTGAGCCTCTAGCTTATCCTTGTAAAGGCACTTACACAGACACACACACAGTTCAATGACGCACTTCCAAAGCTTTTGATGTGCGCACATGCACTTTCACAACTGGTGTGGTGGAAGGGAGGAGAAAAGGCTGAACATACTGGGGTTTGTGATGCCCTTTTAAATATCCCTCTTTTGTGTGTTTCTGAGAAAATCAGTTATTTAATAATCCCCCCCCCCCCCATCCCCCCCTTACTACCTGTAAGCATAAACTGTATACACACACACACACAACCTAATCTGCCTCTCCGCCACTGGTGCTGTTTGTGAAGAGGACACACACACACACACACACACACACACACACACATGCCAGAAAGGGCAACATTTCAAACAAACCAAGTGGGTGAGGTGGGGGTCATCTTTTTCCTGCTGCTTTCAGTCCCTCCATCCATACCAGGCAGGAAAGGAAAAAGAGGTGGAAAGGAAACTAGGAGGAGTGCCCACCTACTGCCCCATAAACACATTATCAGTCCACTTGAGCCACTAAGAGACACAGGCTCCCCTTCTGTACAGACAGGGTTAGACAGCTGGGACTTCAGATATGTACCTCATCATATATAAGCAACGGCAACTTAACATGTTGGCCTCAAGTCTGAATAAGTGACTGAACATCTCCCTTCAGATCAGTCCATAAAAAAAATATTTTTTCCCCCTGCAATGCCAGACAAACCGGAGTGAAGTCCCTGACCCTTGACCTCGATGTCCCCGGTTTGCATCTGGCCAGTGACGTTTGTTGCATCTCATTCCCCAGCTCTCCCTTTCCTCTGTCGACCATCAGCTATCTAATAAAGACAAACACATACCCATAACAATAGTATAAAAAGAATTGAAAATTGAGAATCAACTCCTTATTTTATTATTATTATTATTTTTATTTATTTTTTATTATTTCAGTCATGTCCAGCTGCATGAAGGACTTTATGAATATCCTTCAGCATGTTTTACATTCAGCATGAGAGCACTATGTCTTGCCACTTTATAAAATAGGCACTAAGATTTTCATTAATTAAACTTAACACCCTGTTTTAGCTTGTACATGCCTCTATTTGCACATTTTAAAAAACGCATTCAAACTGTATGGTGGGAGCTGTGGGAGTGAAAATGATGCTGCCTCACAGTTTAGGGAAAGATGTCAAATCTGTATTCTGACTATTTCACTTGAGTCATAATGAGACATAATTTTAGACAAAAAAAAGCTTTTACAGTGGGGGGGGGGGTTGGCCTCACGTGGTCCCTTGTATGGTCCACAGCTTTGGCTGAAGAGTCCCTAAATAAGTGCAACATTTAGGCAAATGAGTAAATTAATATTTCCCACTGCCACTCACCCTCTTCCTCTCGGTAGTGCAGATTCCTCTGTCATTTAACAAAAGAGCTTTGTGGGAACGTGTCAGAGTTGGCATAGTACTCACAGTTTGAGGAAGGTTACAGATGATGGACACCAGGGAGTGTCTGCTGTTATTTAGATGTGTGGTCCAATGCGCCTTCAGATCTCTCTGGGGAGAGGAAGTGACAAAGCGATTAAACGATAACAATAAATCTGCTGATAGCTTCTAGAACAACATTTAATCATAAAACATTCAGCAAACTGCTTATTGCGTAGACAGAAACTATGAAATAAATCTATTCAAACATTAGTCATGAGAAACACAAAGAGCAGCACATGTTGGCCTCTCATGTGGGAACATTTTGTCTTAAATGCCTCCATAGTTTTCCAAATCCATAATCTGATTTGCCTAATCTTAACAGTTCTTCAGATGCGGTGGAAGCACAAAGAGGAAAACATAAAGGGGACTTTTAGTTTCTAGTTCAGATCCCGAGTTAACTTCCCGGAACAATTTGATCAAAAAGGGTCTTGACATATTTTGTCTGACAGCATGTCCCATATGCAAGGACATGGTACTGGGGCGGGGGGGGGTAGAAATGAATAAGACAGATAATATATAGGACTTACTAAATGGATTGTAATTAGGTTAACTCAGCTCTGTGTGTCTGTTGGTTGATTTGCAGTCGCTCCGGTGTTATTGAGAAGCTGGAGGCCTTGGAGCTGGAGAATCCAGAGAAAATGGAGGTGGAAGAGTCGGGGAGGAGTGGAGCCAGACAGGGCCGAAGTGAGCACAGACGCTTCCACAGAGAGGTAACACCGCTGTGTGTTTGTGTGTGTACATATTTGATCTAACAGTGCCAACATTGTGCAGCAGTTTACAATAGATACAGTAACACTTCTAACTGTTTCTAATCACATGGCAGAACATACGTGTGCTCAGCATTGGACCTACCAGCATGGGGTTTTGCTTCTTTTTTTCCATGTGTGCATCTCCCCCACTCTTCTATCTTTTCCCTTCAATGTGCCCTCTTCCCTCCATCTCTCCCTCTCTCCATCTCTCCCTCTCTCTGTCCTGTCTTTGTTTTGGTTGTAGGTCAGAGGTCAGCAGCGTGTGCTGTTTTCATTTCCAGTTTCCATTCTGTGGTGGGATTCCCCTGGTGATTATGCTTCCCTTTCCCACCCTGGCCCACAGTGCTCGGATAGAAGCACTTGAAATCCAACTTTAGGAACACAGAGAACTAACACACGGATACACAAAGTCACAGTCAGACCCTGTTAAACACTCAAGTTTTGTGTCCTGGCCTAGATCTCAGATGTCAGTCATGCACAGATTTAAAAAAAGATCACGCACATATACAGATTAAGATGCCTTGTGTGCCTCGTGCTGCTTACACGCACGCACACACACACACACACACACACACACACACACACACACACACACACACACACACACGCTATCAGTCATTCTTACTGTTGCTTCCAAACAATACACACACAGATTTAGGGTTGGGAAGTTTAGCCTCATGCTCTTATTGTGTGTTTTGTTTTCATTCTCTTTGGTTCAGTGTGGTGCACAGTTGATTCTCACAAACATGTGTGTTTGACAATGAAGGAGCGGTTGTCATGACATTTTTCTGCACCACCCAAACAGACCAAATGATCTGTGATTTCTGTATTTGATACGGTGGATCTCAAATTCTTCTGTGTTTCTATTTTTACTTTGTATATTTTTAACTACAAGAGCTAATTAACCTTACACATGTATAAAAACAATGTTGAAAATGTGTGTGTTGTTTAGGAGCAAAGGCACGACGTAGGTCAGGTTCTGGACTTCCCCTCCACCCTGCCGCCTCTGAGGAGAGCCAAGTCCCTGGACAGAAGGACCACTGAGTCGGTCATGACTGTGAGTTTTTACTCTTCTCTCACTTCTGTAAAACAGCATCTCTGTGACTGCTATTGCATCAACACGACTCGACCAAATGTTTTTTTACAGAGGAAATAACTTCTCATCATAATCACAGTGTGTTTGTCTAAACCAGTAGATTGTGTTTTGCATCTTGTTTATAAATGGCAGGACTCATGGAGGCTTGGGCCAGTTACAGTGTGTGTGTGTGTGTGTGTGTGTGTGTGTGTGTGTGTGTGTGTGTGTGTGTGTGTGTGTGTGTGTGTGTGTGTGTGTGTGTGTGTGTGTGTGTGTGTGTGTGGCATTTTTGCTTTAAAACAAATACTTTTAATTGGTTATTGAAAATCAAAGGTGAATTTTCTGTCAAACAATTAATCAATGCTGCTAAAAAAGTGTTCGCTGCATCTGACAAAGCTGATGAGAACGTTTGGGTTCAAATTTGTTCTGATTGTTAACTTTACCAACAGTTGATTATTGAAATTGCCTCTGAAGTCCAGAGTGTTTCAGTGCGTCTCTGGTCGCAGACAAAGCCTCTCCTGTTCTGCTGAGCTGTACGATCCAGGGTCAGCATCAGTGCCAGGTCGTCAGCTGTGTGGAGAGAGGCTGCTGGGTTGTGATTCGGGTTGAGAGGCCACACTCTTTTAGAGTTGGGAGAATAATAAATTGCAAAGGTCTCTTTGCTCAGAAAACATTTTACTGGGAAAATTGCTAAAAGGGCAAGTGGGGCATTTATGATCCACACGGCTATGTACTGCAGCTTTTTGAGTTTTTCCCTAACGTTTCTTTGTGGTGGTGCGAGGGTGTGGATGTCGTAGGCCAAACCTCCACGCTGCGGAGGGCAGTGCAGCCCCCTCCTCTTCCCCTCCTCTCCAGGTTATACTCCTCATTCTGCTCTCTCTATGTGCAGATTTGGCCCGCTGCGTGTATTCATTGCACACTTTCTGTGTTATGTGCGTTACTATATTTCTGTCGGACGGAGAAGCGAGACAGGTGTGTGTATGTCTGTCTGTGTGTGCTTACCACTGCTTCCCGAGGTCACTAGTCACATGTGTGCGTTTCTTCCACTCTGGAATCACAGCAGACTACAACACTATAGAGCACTGGGTTCTGCATCCTCAGCTGGAGTAGCACAGACCCAACAAGCTGGCAGAAGTTGCTCCTGTCCAGTGGAGCACATTTAGACAATGTCACATCTGAATTTGTCTTTGATCCATTGGTAGGGTCAACTTCTACCCTCAGCTGACTGAGTGAGCGTGTGTTTTTGCTACACTTATATGTTTTTACAATGACAATACTTTTTGGATGAATTTTTAATCTGCCTTATTAAGCTATATTTTAAGGTAAGTCATGGTAATTACTGCAACACAAATAAAATAAAAAAGACATGGTGTGTGTTTATTTGATTGCTTCTGAGGTCATTTTGCACGTTGAACAGATCGACACCCAAAGTTTTATTCTGTTTTCAACATCTTTTCTTTTCTTTTAGCCGGATTTACTGAACTTCAAGAAAGGTTGGATGGTGAAGCTGGAAGAGCAAGGCCAGGTACTTTACGAACCGTTAATCTTGATCGAGAATCACAAAAATGATCTTGTGCCAGTTACGCCATAAATGCTGTAAAATAAACAATTATTTTTGATTGTTGACGTTTGAGTAGAATTAAAAAAAAAATCTAAATTGAAATAACGTATCTAACTTCAAATCATCTAGACATGTGTTGTTGGCATTTTTGGTGTTTCTTTATGAAGTCAACAGCCGGTTCAAACAGCATCTGAACTGCTGAACTGTCACCTGAAGCACTGTTGAATGCCTGTCGCGTTCTGTGGCCTTTACAGAGGGATGGTTACACTTTGATGTTGTATCTTCAATGGACTTAAAAGACCAGGGTGGAGCCTGAAGGCTTTCAAATGCATCTTTATACAATATAGAGAAAAGGCTAACTGTGTGCCACCGTAGAGCAGGTTTCATTGACTGACTGGATGTTCAATATGTGACTTCTTCTATACATCTTATTACCGTAGGATGCTCTGTGGATGTGGCTGCTTTACAGAACTTTCTTTTTTCCTCTTCTGTCAATGTTGTAGTGGAAGAAATACTGGTTTGTTTTGACGGATCACAGCCTGAGATACTACAAGGATTCCATTGCAGAGGAGGTGAGCTTATTATTTTATGTTAGTACTTATTGTATATTTTTATGTTGAGCAGTTCTTTGTTTTAACTTATGTTTGCCCCATGTCTCGTCTTTGACCTCAGGCCTCTGACCTGGATGGTGAGATTGACTTGTCCACTTGCTACAATGTAACTGAATACCAGGCTCAGCGCAACTACGGTTTCCAAATACATGTAAGAGGTTCACTCTGCGACTATTGTGTTGTCATAGTTACTTACCCACAGGGTCACAGGGTGATCACTTCCACCAGCACGAAGCAGGTTGCAATAACGTATACTTGTTCTTGTCTTATATCTAGTTTATTTATGTCTATATCATTTATGAAGTTCAATTAAAGAATTGTTCTTGTTTTTATTACTCTTTAATTGCATTATCTTGAGTACATGTCTGCAATGTTTGTACATTTTAATTAATGATAATAATAACATTTAAAAAACGGATACAAAGTAACAGTTAGCGAGTTAAAACCCGCTACAAAAATTGGAGCCCCTCTACAAATGAACTCTTCCTGCAACAGAAGCAAACTGTCACATTTGGAATGTTTACGTTTTGAAGTGTGTTCTACAAACATGTGACCAACAACAAATGAAATACACTGAATCATTATTTATTGCAGGCCAGTTGTATCACATTACATATAGAGTGTATATTTCATGGTGCTCTTAAATCTTTAGACCCAGGAGGGCGTGCAAACGCTGTCGGCCATGACAGCAGGTATACGCAGGAACTGGATCCAGGCAGTCATGAAGAACGTCAGACCCTCCACGGCCCCCGATGTGGCGAGGTCAGTCCAACCATGTCAGCACTACTGCACACATTTTTTCACTATAAAGATGATAATTCAGCCTCTGATTTAAGCAGGAAAGGTGATTAACCCCCAATGTCCCTCTGGATTGTAACCCTTCCACATCTTCAAGCAGTCTGTACTACAGTCTATAGTTGTTTTGCCAACATTCTTTGTGTTTTACAAGCATATTGAACAAAGAAAACCTCAATTGATTTGATATGGTAACAGATACTTTGTCACTCTTCTGTTATGTATAGGGGAAGAGTGGTCGAATAGTTCCCAGTGAATATCAAATAGAAATGCTCATCGCTAGTGAATAATATATATTCAATAGTCAATTTCATGCTTTAGAGACACAAGTTTCTCCAGCAAAAATAGACATGAACAAGATGGAAGAGTGAAAAAAAGATCCAACATTAGCCCAAGGCCAGAATGGCATCTGATTGTCTCCGGAACTGCAACACAGCCGCATCCTTTTGGACGATGAGCACTTTGTGAATCTAAAACTTACCTTCCTACCTTTTTCACTGCCTTTCAGCTCAACTGAGGATCATGGCTCCTTCTCTTCTTTGGAGGGTCTGGTGAGGCCAGACGTCACCCAGGACTCTCCCTCCACTGAGGCATCGTCTATGGAGAGAGAATCCACTCCAGGTGTCATAAAGAGCCGGGCGCGTGAACGCAGAAGAGAAGGCCGCTCTAAGACCTTCGACTGGGCAGAGTTCAGACCCATCGCTCAGGCTCTGGCTCAGCAGCGGGCTCAAGAGGCCGAGAGCCTCCATGTAGACCTGGGAGAGCTGGAGCGCAGTCGGAGAAAAGAGGAGAGGCGGAAGAGGTATGAGTCTGTGACTAGCTCATCGACGGAGCAAACAACTGTTAAAGGAGGAGGGAGGACTGACTATGAGAGTGGAGAGGGAGTCGGACAAACAGATTCTTTGGGTCCCGCGTCATCGGAGAGGAAGCAGAGGGTTGAGGAGGTGATTGAACAACACTGGCAACAGGTGGAGAAGACACCCATACGGGAGGAGAGGAGGGTGACTCTGCCCACCACAGTGCAATCCAGAGAGACTGTTGAGCTGGAGCAGCTACTGGACAATTACAAGCAAGGGGTACGTTTAGTCTATTCGCTTTAGTGAGTGCACACACTAAAGATGCAAACCAGGGTAACAACAAGCCGTTCATGAAATAAGATGAAATCCAGTCTCACTATTCCTACATATAACATTCGGCATACATTTCCTTCATCGCTGCGGCACATTCGGTTGCTTCCAGTTTTCTTTAATTGAGTAACTGTTCATGTAACTACTTACTGTCCGTCAGCTGTCTGTCACTTACACCTGACAATTTCCAAGCTGCCTGTTGGCTTCTCTGAAATGAACATGAAGTGATCTCCTAGATTGTTAATGTAGTTGTGTTGGTGTGAGCCTAAAAAGACAGCCCATTTCTTATTTTTTCAAACACCCAAACTGAAAGATAGCGGTGTTTCTTCTTCCACAAAATACACAAACAGCAGGCAGAGAGCACATTAACCAGGAAGCAGCCAAGAGCTTCAGTTTCATAGTTTCACCAACTCACAGAATGAACACCAATGAACATCAGGTTACATTTCAAAATGTCCTTCATAAAGCTTCACTCAGTACAGGCTTATGTGACTAGTAATTATGTGAGTAGCCTTTTTAAATATCAGCTACTGTAAAATACACAAATGGTGATATGTTATATTTTTAAACGATTAATTGTTGTTTTAATTGTTAAACTAAACATAGATCCCTTCACGTTTATTCAAAACACACCTTTTCATTTGTTAACTGTTCAACCCCCCACCCCCCCCCCTGCTGCTCTTGCAGATAGAGGACCTGAAGGCTCAGTTGGAGAGCTGTCACCAGCAGCTCCTTGACTCAAACAAGCACAAGCAGGAGCTGGAGCTCCAGCTGAGAACGGCTCTGGAAAGAGAGCATGACATCCGGACAGGTTACATCTCCCCAGTGAGTTAGTAGTATGTAACTCTGCTGTGAGGGGAAACCCTGTTGTAGATTGAATCCGTATATTCTCCATTGAGCAGTGTTTTCTCCTCCATTTTGTAACATTCTTTGCATGTTGTATTTTATTGTAAGAAAACATAAAAAAACTGACATCAAAGCAACAAAATTGCTACAGATATGTGGCTTTGCATGAGTTCATTGCATGTAAAAAAAGAAAACATTGAGATCTTATAACTACATTGGCTTCTACTAGTTATTCTCCTGTCTCTGTGTTGTAGGTCTGTACTGTATCTGAACTCATGCTAGTAGTTACTTCAGTATTGATTCATCTTTGACCAAGTAACTCAAATTTTCAATATCACATATGACAAATTTGCCTCAGGGGCTCCAAACTAAAAAGATTGTTATTTTTTAGAACTCAACTGCTAGGATTAGGGTTTACCTGAGGTAAACCCTAATCCTAGCAGTGAAATAATCCTCAACATTCTTATAGTATTTTGACTTTACTTCAAAATGTGCATAAAAACAGGTTGATAGTAACACACTTATTGTCATATCCTAAGTCCTAAATGTGACAGCAATGTCCTTCTTAACATACGGTTAACATTATGAAAAGTAAAATATTCTTGTGTTTTATTCATTTTTAAATTACAGTTTGATGATATTGAATTCAGATATTCTTGGTAATCTTTAGTTAAAGCCTGATTCTTTGTAGTACTTGGCTACGACTAGCAGCAAATATTTATTTATTTAAATATAAAGTGATCATTTCCTCCATGGTCACTGGCACAATAAATAGATCTACTTGCTAAAATGTTTGGCTCAACATGTATGAATAATAACTTCTTGGCTTGTTGTCTAATTATTTGCATGGACATCAGATTCTCATCTTCTATTAACTGCTCTACAGACCTTCCATGTGTTGTTCTGTTAACACATAGTATTGTATACACTGAAGCTGTGTAATGGCCTGTGATGTTCGAGGAACTTGTGCTTGTGTGTCGATGTATAAATGGTTTGAAGGCCGAATGATTTCTTTGGTTGAGTTAAATTTAGGCTCTGCTGTGATTTTTAGATTATAGTATATGCAATTATTTGTACTGAGAAATAGAACACTTAAGTGACTTGCAAGGAATTATTGAGGAGGTTTGAAAATATATTTGAAAATGAGATATTAGTCTGATATTACTATTCACCATCTCCACCCAGAAAAGAATTGCTTTGGTGCAAGACATGAGCATGGACCAGAGAACGTCAGAAATGTGTTTGTAGGACCTGGTATGCCATCCATCCTTGAGTAAACCATCTAGCTGAAACTAATATTGCATTACTTACCACCTGAAGTAACTTTTAACCGTTTAATGTGCATGCTCTGTTGTGATTAACTAACCTTGGCCTTTTAATCTCTTTCCTTTTGCTTTGAATTTACACCATAAAAACCCAAGGGATTTTCTTTCTTTGTTTGTTTTGAATCAATGTAAGTTTACATAATTTGGGAATATGTGGGAAATCTTTTGGTAATGTCACTTTTTGAATGACGGAAATGATAGGTAGTTAACGCTGAAATTTATGAGCAAGCTTTGTGTCTCCCCTGCTGTGTGTTAACCAACTGTCTGGTCCCCTTTTCCAAGCTGGAGCATCCTTTGGGTCTGGAGGCTGATGTGACGCCCCAGACGAAGAGGCCCGAACTGGTTAGTTCTCAAGCACAGAGTTTAACAAAGAAGTACCAGGAGACCAAAGAGCTCCTGAAGCTGCAAGAGCTGAAAAAGCGCAATATGCAGGCACAGCTTGGCCTCTCACTTTCGCACCCCCCCATCAAGGAACCTTACTTTTCTGAACCCCCGAAACCATCCATTCTGGAAGGCCCTCTCCCTGAACCTGTCCAGAAAACAGTTAGCTTCTTGCTCCAGGACAGTGCTGAGGCAATTCAAGAACTAGAAGACATGATGGCCAGTAAACCTCTGTCCCTAAAGGAGTTGGCAAAATTGTTGAGATTCCATAGTTGTAATCAAGAGACAGCAGAAAAATATCAACTTCAGAAGCTCTTGGAGACTTGGAAGTACCACCAGGAGATAGAAACTGAAACATTAAAAAATAGTTTGGCCAGCGCAGGAGAAAGCATCCGTGAATACGAATCCCGGCTTCTAACCATGGAAGATTTGGTGGGGAAGGTTAAGGAGCAAAAAAGATTAAAAAGCCCCTACGGACCCCTCTCAGAAATTGAAAACCATACGGAAACAAATGAGATGACGACTGGGATGCTCTCCAAGAAGGTGGAACTTTTAACAAGTGAAAACGGGGCATTGAAGCAACGGTGTCAGGAGATAGTGAACCAACTGACGGAGGCTGACAGAGAAATAGACAGACTGAAAGTCGAGCTGATCAGCCAGCAGGGTGGCGAACAGCGTCACATGGCCGTGGAAGAGCTGAAAAGACTGAAGGCTGAACTAGCTGAAAACAAGGCAAACTCTATAGACAGGGAGTATTACGAGAGGGAGCTGAATGAGAAATCCTTGAGGCTTCATGAAGCTCTGTTTACGTTGGAGGAGCTTGGCCACACCCTTAAAGACATTGAGAAGAAGCTACAGTTGAAAGAGGCTACGCTGAAAGGTCTGGGCTTCCACGCAGATTATGAGGACGAGGAGTTACACCCAGAGAAAGAGCTACTCAAAGCCTCGCAAGCTAAATTATTTGAGATGGATGCAAACGTTCAGTCTACAGAGCAGCGCTGTTTGGAACTTGAAGCCAGGAACAGTGAACTAATGACGCTAAACCAGGAATGTGAGAAAGTCAGTAGAGAGATGCTAAGAGAAGCAGAAAACAAAATAACGATACTACAAGAGAAGTTAGAAATGAAGACGGGTAGAGTTGAAAAGACAATTAGTGAGTGTGTTGAGGCAGGAGAGACGCAGGTTGACTATAAAGGACTTATAAAGCAAGTAGTAGAAGAGATTGAGATGAAGTCTGAGGCGATTAATCGGGTTTTAGAGATGTTAGCAAAGGTAGATGTTAATGTAGAGAAAACGCTCAGTGATTTAAAAAGCACTTTATTTGGTTATTCAAAAGAAGAGCCACTCTTTGTGAGTCAGAAAGACATGAGGTTGATAATAGAGGGAGAATTCTGGAGCCAGCTGTTGGGGTCGTCCGAAATCAAACCAGAGGAAAACAGACACAGCTGTGAAAGAGGTGTGGCACAACAGATGATGGCACAGAAGCGCTTGATGCTCTTGAGCAGGAGGATTTGTCCTCAAGCAAAAGTTGAAAGTGAGTCAGTGACAGAGCCAGATTTTACATCCATGTACAAGTGGCTTGATAATGAAACGAATGCTCTGATAATAAAAGAGTTAACAGACACCTTGGAAGCAAAGTCAAATGTTTTGAAACAGATTGCATCCAGTGTGAAATTGGCCAAAGATGAGCAGCTTGTGTCTTTGGCTCTGACGAGCTTTGATTTTGGTCGAGAACAGAAACCGTCCTCCAAACATCTGTTTGATGCCCTTAAAGAAGCGTACATGTCGTATGTGATCACTAGGCTGAAAGTCCAACATGAGAAGGAATTAAAGCAAAAGCAGACAGAAGTTCAGATTGGTAACTTGGAATGTCCAAATTGTCCTAACTTGAGAGAAGCCACCAGAAATCTCGAGTCCAAACTGGCAGATCTCAAGAGTCAACTATCTGAGGCTTCTTTGAAAACTGCGACAGGGCCACAAACTTTGATCCAGATTGAAGGAGAGCCCATAGACTCAACGGAGGAATACATTATAGCCCGGCATAGGAAAGAACTACGAGAGGTCAAAGACGGCTGTGAGCAGGAAGCTGAAAAGTTGAGGGAGGAAATTTCTAAGGCCGGTGAGACACTGCGTATCTGTTCAGAAGAAAATGTGAAAGAGATCGACTCCCTGACAAACTGCATGGAGAACCTGAAGAAGAAGCACGAGACGGAGAGGACAAACCTCATGGAGAGGTTTGACCGTGAAATGGAAGAGCTCAGATGCATGATGAGTCCGACAAACCCAGACAAGAACTTGACGGACGTAGACGGACCACCGCATCACGCCTCAGCCCAAACATCCGCCCTGAAGGAGAGAATTCAAGAGCTGGTCACCCAAGTCTCAGTCATGACCCGAGAGATGAGACGCCGTGAAGAGCAGGGAGACCATACGACTCTACGGCTGAAATACGAGAAAGACCTGGAAAACCTGAAGGTGGAAGCGCTCGTTGTCATTGCCGTCCTCCATCTGTAACTCCTTGTCTTCCTTTGTGGCTTTTCCAGATTCCCCTCCCTTTCCCAACCCCCTCTCCCATTCCCAACCTCGCTCACCCTACTCTTGCTCTGTGTTCTATAAACCACCTTTCTTCTGTGTTGCATGAAAACTAACCTCTAGGTTTGTGTGTTCATTGGCGCTGCAGTGTCGTGTACTGAGGAACCCATTTTGTTGAAGTTTCATCAGAACTTTGAGTAACGGGAACATCAGATTAGCACAAGCTATCCGATCACTTCTGCTCTGAAATGAGTTCCTCTGGTCGTAGTTCAATGTGCTTATTAATCTAACCCACTGACTCAGCTCATTTTAAACTGTTAACGGCAAAGAGTTTACCCTTTTTAACACTTTTGAATATTTAAAATGTTAAACTTATTTCAGCCACAAGCTTAATTTGTATGGGTCTGAATTCTTTGCCTTTCACTGTTTCTACTAACAGTTTAATTTGAATCCCTAGTTTCTCTAAATAACATTGATAACATAGCATTTAAATTATTTCACTTAGTAGTTTTAACTAAAGGGTTTCTTACTAGCTTTTTCTCGAGCTCTCAACTGCATTTCACGGTCATCAGCAGTAAATTCAGCTGTGACGACGAGACCAAAGCACGGAATTTATACTGGACATCTCCGTGATGACTGAGACTTTATTTGCTGGTGGAGGCAGTGACGTGTGGGATAAGGATAGTAAGCCAGCATTGACTCTATTTTGTAAAACTTCTAGTCCCAAGGCTTTCATACTTCTTGTCATGATAAAGGGTCAGTTCACCCAACTAACTGAAATACATATTTTCTCACTTGCCCCGAATGATATTTGGCCAAGCAGACAGTTTAGATTTTATTTGTGGAGGTTTCCCCAACAGGTGAACATTTGTTTTGTTTGGTGCTCAAAGCACCCACAAGACATGCATTAAATAAAAGCTCAATAGAAATGTCTTTCTCCATAAACAGTGTCGCTGATAATCCACAGACTATTGACCCTTGACCTTTGGTAAAACATAGCTCCTCATGAATACTGTTCATAGTGTCTGTGGAATAGCTGGTTGCTGGTGAAGTTTTTAAATGTAATAGTTTAATGTTTGTGTACCTCAGATGAGATTCACCTCCATTTCCAGCAGTGCGTTTCTCAGAACTAAAACTAAATCTTCATGGCTAAACACTGCAAGGGATGTATAGGAAAGTGTGTTTGTGTGAACCAACCCTTTAAATTCCACTTTAGTTTAAAATACTTTATTATTATTATTAGCCTATTATGGTGTTTTTCTATATTTTTTAACAAATCCCACGAAAAGACCAAAAGAAATGATGCGTTAGTCCTCCACTGTGTAAGTCTCACTACTTTCTCACTTCCTCATACTGTCTGTGTCTCCATAAGCCCATTGGTTCCCACCGAAGACATGAATCTGTAAAAACTGGTCACAAATGTATAGTTAAAACATTTTTAAGGCTCAGGCTTAAATTAAAGGCTATTTGTAATGTGTTAGTTGAAGTCATTTACATTTCTAAAGTATGGAAGGTATCCACGGAGCCAATCCAAGAAATAACCACGTGTATTGTTGTTTTTAATTGCAACAAATCAAAGTTGAGCCACAATAATTCCTTAACTCGAAACAGTCGGTAAACCAGATGTCAGTTTGGTCTAGAGACTGTGGGAACCTTGTGACACAAAGATCAGTACTTTTTAAGGTTTGTGAGTTTTACTTGTGGATCAGAAAGTAATCTTATATCTCAGCTAATTAAATTCTCTGCAGTGTCTGAGTCGTGAGTCCATGTCCCTGCCGTGACCCAGGATATATTTCCACACAAGATACAGAGCCTGACATGCTTCTAAATAAAGCTTGTGCGGGGTCTGATGTCAGAGCAGGAAGTTTACATTTGCTCTGTGGGGGAGACGTTTCAGCCTCTCACAGTAGGTTCCTGGGTCTGAGCTCTCGGGGGGTTTTTATCCCTGTGAAAACACACCGGACCTCCATTTCCCCTGTTTGGCTGGAGTTAGATTGAGGCAGAGACAGGGACGCAGGCCAGAGCACAGCCATCGTCTGAGTCCTCAGATTAGTGGCAGTGAATAGCGTCCGGAAGCAGGACCAGCTCTTTAGTTGTGCTAGTGGAAAGGCCATTGAAATCCCTTCTTGTGGAAACTTGCACCGTAGTTATAATTGCAGTGTAATGGCTTTTTCTGAACGTGTGCTGATGAGGATTATTCTCCTCATCTCTTTCTGACTGATCACCTTAACCCCACGTTCCATAAAGGATTTGTCCCATGGGCAGATTAGGATTTGCATATTAGCTGCAGTTACTATTCAACAACAAGAGCTCAGTGGATGTTTTGCTGTGGATAGGAAATGGCAGCATATACTTTGTTACACTGTCCTCTCTCATTGTCTGTGCATTCCTTCAGTGTATTGTGTATCCTGTCATTCCTCGTCTTAACCCTTTTTGTACTCACACAGGCTCAACTTGCTCGTGGCTAACAGGCTGTAGCTTGCAAGTTATTTGCTGGAAATAAAGGACGATGGCTTATACTGTAGGGCTTATATGGTCAGGAGAACCTTTTGGTCCATGTCCCGATGGTCCCGGAACTCACAGTTGCACCATGTTTTCCTGTCTCAGGCCACCTGTGAGAGGGGCTTTGCTGCCATGGAGGACTCTCATCAGAAGGTGATCGATGAGCTGCAGAGGAAAAACCAGAGAGAGCTGGAGAATCTGCAGGAGGAGAAGGAGCGGCTGCTTGCAGAGGAGACAGCAGCCACCATCGCTGGTAAATGACATCCTAAATCAAATAACCTTTGACCTCACAGAAGAATGTATCCCTAATGTATTTGCTTATTCTACATTAGTAATAATCCAGGTATACAACTAAGTATGAAAGTTGTACGTACTCATTAAAGCTTTATTGTCTGTTACTTTAGCAATTGAAGCAATGAAAAACGCCCACCGGTCAGAGTTGGAGAAGGAGCTGGACAAGGCTCGCAAGGCAAACAGCAACACAGAAAACGCAGACATAGAGGAGATTCGCAGACAGCATGAGTAAGTTGTCCTTAGTTTATCTGCAGTATGGTCTTTAGAACTGGGCTGCTGTTGATCATACATCCTCTGTTTGAACTACAATGTTTGGTTTCCAGTAACTTCCCTAATAGCAAAATCAAATAATATTATATATATTGGTTCTTTCAGAAAGATGTCTCGGTCGTAGTTTCACAGTTGCTACGACTTGGATGTTGACGTGACCGCTCCCATGTGACATGAGTGCAAACATAACCCTAAAGTACACTGTGGAGTTGACGTCATTCTGCTCATTTTTGGTGCCTGTTTTAGCATCAAAACGAGTCTGAGAAATTGTTGCTATTCATGTCCTGTGAAAGTTGCTATAAAACCACAAAATTACAGAAATAAACACAGATTTATTGAATGTCTTAAACTCTCAAGTACCGTCTATAATTTGACATTTTAAGACTACTTGTGTGTTCTGACTGCTCGATTTAAAGAAGGTTTCATTTGGTCTGAGTACTAAATAAAGTGTTTTGCAGCTGTCGCTCATGACTTGCTGGGACATGTGTTGAGGTACTCTGTGTTCCAGCACACCTGCCTGTCTTCAGCGTGCTGTAACACTGTTCTTGGTGACATGCGTGGATGCTTGACAGTAAATCAATCCGAATTTCATTAAGCTAGTTTTTTTGGGTCTGTGTACTGGCTCATTCACTCACCCCAAAGCTCTGTGACGAGTCTGAAACATTAACCACAGCAATGGAGGAAGCGCTCGCTCTATGAGACGCCACAGACGAAGCTTCCTGTGCTTTCATGATCCTCATTCCAGGATTGACTGGTTAACTAAACCAGAGCCTGAACATCTTTCTGTATTTGCACCTTTTTATTCCTGATCCCAACCTGGTGGTATTAGATCTTCTCTCAGTGTGGTTTTGTGTTGTGTTTTAGGGAGGAGCTGTGTTCGTTCCAGCGGGAGATAGAGGTCTTGTCGGAGCAGTATTCTCAGAAGTGCCTGGAAAACGCCCACCTGGCCCAGGCGCTGGAGGCCGAGAGGCAGGCCCTCAGGCAGTGTCAGCGAGAGAACCAGGAGCTCAATGCACACAACCAGGTGCAGACACACACTGTAATAGACGATCACTGGTACACACAACGCACTGTGTACAGATGTTTACTCAGGGACAATGTTTTGAGTGCGCATGAAAGCATAACTGCCTTCTGCTTAAATGTTCTAAGCTTTTTTCTTTGTGCCATTTTTAGGAGCTGAACAACCGTCTCGCAGCGGAGATCACCAAGATGCGCTCCATGACGTCTGAGGATGGATTAGGAGACTCAAACATCACAATACAGGGGAAAGAGCTCTACGAGTTTGAAGTAAGGTTCAAGCAAAAGTTCATAACATATCATAATATTAAGTCTGCACTGCTTCACTCATCTTTTTTATCTTCTTTTGTCATGTCCTTCTTTTCCTCTAGGTGATGCTGAGGGTGAAGGAGTCAGAGGTCCAGTACCTGAAGCAGGAAATCAACTCCCTGAAAGACGAACTCCAAGCTGCCCAAAGAGTACGCTGTTTTCTTTCTGTTAAGATTGCACTGCAAAGCCCTTTTTACTGCGCACATCCATGGATTCCTAGCTGAGAGACAACATGAATAATACCTTTTATCTGAAATGGCAAACAATGTGTTTTCAGGACAAGAAATATGCAACAGATAAGTACAAGGACATCTACACAGAGCTGAGCATCGTCAAAGCCAAAGCAGAGCGGGACCTGGGCCGGCTCAGAGACCAGCTGCAGCTGGCTCATGAGGCACTCGGGGAGCCGTCGCTGGAGGAAATGGAGCAAGGAGGATATGGTATGAACTACGAGAAGAAGAAGAAGAAGAGGAACATGCAGTAGGCCTCTTGCAAGAATAACTTTGACATTTTGATACCTGCTTGGACAAGTGATCCAAGACAGAGTTATCAAACTGACTTAACTGCACATACTTGTTGTACATTTTTTGTTTCAGCTTATGTTCATAAGGAGGTGCGTGTTTGGGAGATTTGATTAGCATAATTGATGCCCCAGAATTGCTGTGTTCCTGTTCCAATACCTTTGTGAGTTTGTTGTTTCCCAAGAGTAACAATAAGAATTTCCCAACACAGAGCATCAATGCCAAATGAAGCAGTGTAAGTTATGGTATTAGGGGACCTGAAACAAATATCAGCATATCAGAGAGAACGGTTTGATCAGAAGTAGTCAGATCTTCGTGACTTAGAGACGGGAGGCTGTCGAGGGAGTATGAGAGGTAACGAGGTGGACTGGAGAATATAAGGCAGTGGTGATGTTATAACCTCTAAGCCCCAAGCTGTTATGTTTAACTCAAAGTGCCCCCCCCTGTGGTGAAGGGCTGTCTTTCTGTTCAATCTAAAATCACTCATGTGCTAAATTAGTCTGAATCTGGTGGTCCTTTCATGAGGCCCATTGTGTGTCAACTAAATTAGCTTCAGTACAGCTGAGGACTAGACCCTTTTTCTATGGCTTCCCTTAATTTAAACTCTGACACATTTTGCCTTCTAGATATCATGAAGTCCAAAAGCAACCCTGACATCCTCAAGATGGCAGCTGCTGCAGCCAAACGCTCAGAGCGCACCATCAGGTCAAAGGTGGGTTTCCTGTAAAGTAGCAAATGAAGAGTAAAAACAATCCTTCATCCCACTGTGGTGTTAATGCTGGATTTTCATTGTATGGATCTGTATCACTCATTGTGTCATGTTGCTTAAGCAGCAATAGATTCAGAACTGACAGAAAATCCTGTTTTGACATTAGAGGTCTCCCACCAAACAAAGGCTGAGGAGCCGTTTCAAATGACTTACTGCCATCTAGTGGTCACCTGCAAAGCTGCTGTTTTTTAAATCTATTTTGTGACTCCATCAAAACTGCGGTCTTGGGATTGTGATACAAATTGAACACCACAGTAGCCTAACACACTTGCTGGTGTGTTTTCCCCCTTCTGTCCTCAGTCTGTGAGTCGAGACATGCCCTGGGACAGTTAGGGCTGCAGAGGACGTGTAGGCCTCCTTCCCCTTCTCCTTTAGGTAAACCAGACGCACAAACGGGTGGTGTAAACACATCCTCGTGTCCTCCACCTCTAAAGCACTCAATACTTTGGAATTACTACTTCACATAATATGCACAAATATCCCACTCCACAGACATGTGATGGTGAATAACTGTGTCTGAGATGTGACTGTTTTTAATAATTACTAATCTGTGTGTCCTTTCACATTAGTGGGCATATGTTTTGTGAATGACTTGCTTACTATGGAGCTCCAAAAACCCAAAGAATCAGCAAAAAGGCTTTTAGCCAGCGAGCTAACACTGACTAAGCTATCTGCATAATGCTACTTAGTTTTAGTTTGGTTTGACATTATGAGGGGGGAAACATTAAACGACACGCATTTCAAAAAATGTCAATAATGACACAATGAATAGTATCAATAGAAGTTCCTTCACTGTGTCTCGCTTGTCGGTATTTCAGCAACGAGGGAAGACGAATAGTGTCTGTGAACGTCTGTTAAGTGTTAGCTGGCGGCTAGAAGGATTCAGCTACGGTTGCAAGAGTTTTGGGGGCTCCATTGCACACAGGGTATAAACGGCTTTACAAACGACTGTAATGTGGTGCGTGGGCTCGCATGATTCCATTTTACAGATTTAATCACTGGGTGACAACAGATTTATACTGACAAAGGGAAGCACTGCCTGCTTAGGGACAGCACATCTGTCCAGAAGAATTTACGATGGTCGTTATTAACATCTGCTTTTTCTCTCTTCGTCCCTCCAGAGTCTAAAGGAAGGGCTGACAGCCGAGCAGAGACTCCACCTGTTTGAAAATAAAGACGCTAAGGAGTTCTGACAGCGACGCATCATGTCTACCTACCTTGCTGCATGTTTAGAAGTCCACTATATTTTAGCTCTGTAATTACTTATTTAGTTACACTACACACTGGTCACGAAACACAGATCATATATTATAAACACAAAAAAAACATGGTATGAAGTTTGAATTTCATGTCTAGATTTTGCATTCCATGCACTTCAGTTAACTGTGACATTTTTTGTATCGTTTATTTTTTGCTGCCATGTCTTACTGTAAATACTGTTTTTAATTGAGCATTGTCATTCACACACTAAAACTATGACTGTGTAAGCTACTGTTTTAACTCCCTAGACTGTTGCTTGCCAAAGGCATAAATGTGATGTTTAAAGGCTAAACACGACTACATGTTGATGAGTAGTGCATAACTAAACCATAGGAATGAGTCTGGCGTTCAGGTCCGCACGTTAACGCTCCACCGCTCCATCATCATTCCAGCACAGATGGAAGTGTTACTCAGTAAAACAAGCTATGAAACAAAAATGCTCGTCTGCATTAGAAAACAAATACCCACCATGTTGCTTCCCTGCCTGACTTCTACATCTTAGACGTTCCCTTCAATCCTTGGATCAATCAGAGAGCCGGGGGGGAGGCGACATCTTAATGCATCTGGATGGGATTCACTGACTCTAATTTAAATATATATATATGAACATTTCTATAGAGTTTTTGTTTTCTCTCGCTGCAATCATTGGTCCAGCTGTATGGGAGGTGTTGGAGTCGGTTGTGTTTGTAGTCTTGTTCAGTGGCAGTCCCTTTGTATTTATTTAAACGGTTGGGATTTTTCTTTCACATTCCCATTCCTTTGTACTCTATTATTGTAAATATAAAGCAAATATACACCATCTGACTACAGGTTTATTAGCAATAAATATTTTTGCACCCTTTTTGTTGCGTGACTGTTTTGAAAGTTGTTTTTGACAAACAAATGCAACATGACAATTCAGTTTTTCATTCAATTGCTATACAGTACATACATTTGGACGATAAAAAAAATGATGAGTACACAGCACTCAGGTTTAATGATTTATCAAATGTATAGTTTAGAAACAGACGGGAGTACCAGCACAGAAGCAAAGCAATGTGCTGCTGTAGACGCAGCAAACTATTGTAGCCACCTAAAAGAAAGTCCCAAAAAAAGAAATCTGTTTAAGAGTAGTTATATTCACTGCCTTACCTTGCTGTCAGACAGCCCCTTCCAACGGGGAACTGAAGCTGTTATCTATGCTCTCTTTAAAGCCACAGACTCCTTTAACAAAAGATAAGGTAGAATAATATATATATTTTTTTTTTTTTTTTTTCTCATAGCGTACACTAATATAAAAATGTTTTAATGGGCCTTTCTTTTAGGTCCACAGCAGTACTTTGCTTAGCTTCTGTGCTCCTCTGGTCTGTAACAGTCTGTCTTGTCCTCTCTGCGTGTTGATAGCCGTCTAACGTAGATACACACTGGCTATGGATGAGTACCTCATACAATTCCCTTTTCAAAAACTCTAAACTATCCCTTCAATGTACTGATGTTTAAGTCTAAAATCGGGGATGCAGCCTTTTACAATTATGCACCAAAGCTATGGAACACTACCTGCAGACATTAGGGAGGCTGGCCTGCTCAATATCTTCAAAAGTAAGCTAAAAACATATCTCTTTACTTTAGCCTTTTAATAGTGATATTTTATATCTCTTTACTTTAGCCTTTTAATGGTGATATTTTATATCTCTTTACTTTAGCCTTTTAATGGTGATATTTTATATCTCTTTACTTTAGCCTTTTAATGGTGATATTTTATATCTCTTTACTTTAGCCTTTTAATAGTGATATTTTATATCTCTTTACTTTAGCCTTTTAATAGTGATATTTTATATCTCTTTACTTTAGCCTTTTAATAGTGATATTTTATATCTTTTTACTTTAAACTTTTAATGGTGATATTTTATATCTCTTTACTTTAGCCTTTTAATGGTGATATTTTATATCTCTTTACTTTAGCCTTTTAATAGTGATATTTTATATCTTTTTACTTTAGCCTTTTAATGGTGATATTTTATATCTTTTTATCTTAGCCTTTTAATGGTGAATTATTATGTTGTAATGCTGCTACTCTATTTTATATCTTTTTATCTTAGCCTTTTAATGGTGAATTATTATGTTGTAATGCTGCTACTCTATTTTATATCTTTTTATCTTAGCCTTTTAATGGTGAATTATTATGTTGTAATGCTGCTACTCTATGCCACTTTAAACTAATTTAAATGATTTCATTAATTTTTGCTATACCTGGTTTAACATTGAATGTGTAAAGGTAACTGAGATAAATTTCAGAGTGTGTATTTTTGAAAAACCTGAGATCAAATAGACGGTGTTACCACGGGAACAAGAGGAAGTTTCTCTGATAAATGTGTATTGGAGGAAAACTGGCTTTAACCGAAGGGAGTAAAGCAGTTGAAAGGCCACAGGGGCGCATTGTTGATCTCATGCTTTCAAAATATGGCTCTGATAGTTTAAAACATTTACAAGAATGGTGTGATGAATGTGGTTTTCCGACAGGAGGGTCGTTGAGTACGGCACAGATACGGAAACTAGGCATGATCTCCAATGTTATTTTAATTCTGCTATTTTATATTATTTTAATTCTGCTATTTTTATAATGGTACTTCAGACTCATTTAACAGAAATGGTTTCCCCATTTGTTCATGTTTTATTTTATTAAAGCAGACAGCAGTCAACAACAGTTCCTACCTTCCTTTCTACCTCTTTAGCTTCATTCCTTACTTCCTTCCTTCATTTTTTTCTTCCTTTCTTTCTTTCTTTCTCTTTATCCTTCCTTGCTCCCTTCTTTCCATCCTTTCCTTTTTCCCTTTCTTCCTTCTTCCTTCATTTGTTCCTCCTTTCCTTCTTCTTTCCTTCTTTATTACCTTTCTTTCTCCCTTCCTTCCTTCCATCCATCCTTCCTTCTTTCCTTTCTACCTCTTTACCGTTCTTCCTTCCTTCCTTGCTCCCTTCTTTCTTTCTTTCCTTCCATTTTTACTCCTTACCCTCCTTTAATTCCTGCTTTCTACCCTTCCTTTATCAGAAAGGAAGAAGGAAGAAAGTTACAGAGGATTAGGAAAAGAAGAAGAAAGGGAGCAAAGAAGGAAGGGAGGATGGAAGAAATTGAGAAAAGGAAAGAATGGAAGATGGAAAATTAAGATAAGAACAAATAAAAGGAGGAAAGGAAGAACGCAAACAAGGAAGGGAGGGAAGGTTGAAAAAAAGGGAGGAAGGAAAGAAATTAAAAAGAAAGGACGAAAGGAAAGAAGGAAGGATGAAAAGGAGTAAGAATGGAAGGAAGGACGGAAGGTAAAGAGGAAGTTTCATGCACAATACCTTCACTTCACTTCTCTTCACTTCACATGCTCATCTGCTCCAGTCATGGCTGAGGCAGCCAGCAGCAAATAATTTATTTATTACAACAATGATTTTAGGCAAATATATACATGATTATAATGGAGAGTGATGGAGCAAAAACTGGACAAATGCCTTTCAACCTCTCAAGGCCACCAGAGGTGTCTAAAATAAAACCTTGGGGTATGTGGAATATATGCTGAACGTTCTTGCTTTAGTTATAAAATTTGCAATTGGTTGCCTATCTGTGCCTATTATGTATTTCATTAATCACCACTTACCAGTATATCAAATAAAGTCAGTGTAAAACAATAAATTATAGTACTTGGCTTCAGAGGGGCATGCTAATCACGTGTTAGCAACAACAAATGCTGGCAAATTATTATTATTTTGAAAGTAGTATTTTATAGTTGTTTTTATAAACTATATTAGAAAATGACGCCAAATAATATTTCTTATGGGGCATACCACTTTACTCCCTTAATGCGTTTCTGTTCCACAGCCGAGTGACAACTGTTTAACTCGTGGCTTTACATGTCAAGCCACCCAGAGTTAAACAGCACACAGCTGAAAGTAATGCCCAGTAATTATGTCACTCCAAGAAAAAGGAAAAAGACAGCAGCCTAAATCATCCCGGGTTTGTCGCCTGGTTTATAGTTTCTGAAGTTTTGACACTCTCCATGCAACAGCTGGGTCAAGGAAAAATTAACTTACAAACAATAGGCTGTTCCTGCAAACATTTAGAGAAATTATGCGTTTATTAATTTTCATCTTTTTGATATTATATTGTACTTTGTCTGCCTATTATTTAAAAATAAAAAAAGATATTGAAACGCATCACTAATTGTTTTATTATGAAGGGGGCATCCGGAAGTTTGAGATTATAGTCTGAACAATTTGACACTGCTGGTATCAGAGTAGTGTGTTCCTGGAAAGTGTGTGTATCTGTATTTAATGTTGGGCTTTTTGTCTTTGTAGTGTTATTATGATTTGTTAGAGTAGATGGGTTGTTGAAAGAGATGCAGGGTGGGACGAATTCTTAACTGGACGTTTTTCTCTCTCGTCCGGGTAAGTTTTGATCAGCAGCACAGCGCTTTACCTCCGCTCTGTCTTTGTTTCATCCAGCCGGCCGGGCCCGACGTGTACCCTTCTCGTAAATGGAGAGGACGTACAGCCAAACTCTACGAAAAGTTATCTGCAATTTAATAAAACATTGCTTATCGTTGAATTTTGGAATGTAGTAGGAATAAAAACATACTTATTCGAACTGCCAAGATCCACTTTTCAATTCGGTATGCATGTATTACAGCAAAGAACAACATTACATTACAATTTAATTAATCTGTTTGGCCGTTATTTTTACAAGAAAGTTACCAAGTGTCGTATTGGGCAATAACGAACTATGTGGAGCAGTAAGCTATAAAAGTTGTCATGCTATCGTAATAATGAGCTTCTTGGGGTAGTAGACCTCGCCGAAATAAGGAGTGCTCGCTAACGATTAGTCGAAGCTGTAAAGTCACGTTCTGTGGCGTTCGTTTTCGATATTTAATGAAAATACCTACAAGCTGCCAGATATTCAATGTAGTTCGGCGAACTGCAACGCTACCGGAGCTAAGCCGGGCCTAGCTAGCTAACGTTAGCTGTTGCTAGGCTAAGCTAACTATGTACCAACTGTGACCTGTCAACCGTTGGTCGTATAAAGTCAGTAGGTTGTCTTAAGAAAGACTGTATTCTTAACCTATCAACTTGATATTATGAATATTCAAAAAATAATAATGTAGATTGGAAATTAGCCAAAAAACGTAAATGGTCAGTTATGCTATGTTCTCCAACGTTATTGAAATTTGAGTGTTCAACGTTAGCTGTAAGGGGAAAAAACGCATCGAATTGAACAGCACACCTACAAAGTATAACTCAAAGAGGTTAAAAGTAGGTAATCTATGACCTCAAGTGCCTGGAGAAGAGCACATGTTCTCACTCTGGTTAGATAAGAGTAGTTAACCAACGTAAAAAAGAAGAGAGTAATGATAATTAAATGATATGCTTCCTCCTAGACATAAATCATTATTAGCTGCACCACTTCCTTTTATACTCTCCGTCTATTGCAGTTATTATGGAGCAGCCACCTGGGAGCTTAGATGAGCTACAGCCTCAAGACCTCACCACCTCCAGTGTCCCCACTGTGATTGACCTGACCAGGAAAGGCGAAGATCGTGTCCTTAACAGCACGTCCCTTGATGCTCTGCGGATGGTCAAGAGCCCCGGCTGGTACCCAAACTCTGGCACCAGCAACCCCGGATTACCCTTCTCAGAGACTGGCTCCTCTGACACAACTCTTCAATCAGGGGATCAAATTCAACCAGACAATGCCTTCTCCCACACTACAGTCACCCTCTCCTACGTGAGCAGGTCTCATGTCTTCTCCACTCACGACTCCCTGCCTCGCCATTCGCCTCTGTATGATGTGCCGCCTATTAGCAAGTTGTCCCACCATCCTCCTTGTGACTCAGATGAAGGGCTTGGGGATACTGGCTATGCACTGAACCAGCAGTACTTGGAGCAGCTTGATGGGCCTGGAGACCTCGCCACTCAGACAGAACTTTTTCAGTCATTGTCTCAGGCTCATGTGGGACCAGAGAACAATGGGGGAGTATGTCCAACGCAGGGGCCTCAGGAGTTCACGAGTGGAGTCATTTCAAGCGACTGGGATAAGCATGTAAAAGGCGAAGAGAAACACAGCCTTTCTCTGGAAATGAGTCAGGGTTTGCAGAATGGACAGGCTGATAGCTGTTCGAGTTTAGGAGTATGTGCTAAATCCTCACCGGAGACACTCACCCCTGCCACAGGGGAGGACGAGGAGAGGAGAGGCTCTGAGGTGCTATTTCTCATGTCTAAGAAACAGGACTTGGTGGTCGTCCCAGACATTGTGAGAGCTGGAGATCTGTGTTCACTAAGCAGGGAGTACATCAGTCCTCTGGAGGACCCTGTCTCCCCGTCCGCTACCTCACTGGACAATGTGGAGGATGTGTTCATCCTGCCTCAGGCCTCCAGCTCACCCAGCGGAGACAACTCTTATCTAGAAACAACTGATGAGGTTGCATGCGATGAATTGAGGATAGAGGGTCCCATTCAGCCAGGCTTTGGCATCAGCAATAGTACCACAAGGTTAGATTCAAGAGCTGAAAATAAGCAGCCTGTGCATAAACGAAAGGCAGTGCTAGAGCCTTTGATTGACTTGACAGATGACGTTTGTGTGTCAGATGTTTCAGAAAACAAACTCAAGACTGTCATTCCTCACATGAATGGGAAGGCAAAGGCAAAAGAGAGAACTTTAAAAGAAAAGAAACTGCCAGTGCGGTCCGGCAGAGGGACGCGGTTAGAGGCTATAGTAATGAACATAAACTCCAGCAGGTATAAAGTGTCAGGATGCATACGCACCAAAAAGAAAGCAAATGCTTCCCAATCGACAGCTAGTGATTCTAAGTTAGCCAGTCCTAAGAGGAATGACATCCTGTCAGTAGGGAAAAGGAAAAGCAGAGCAAAAGCACCTTTCTCAGTGAAAACAATGAAACAAAAAGCAGGAACTTCAATAAAAAGAGGTAAAACTAATAACATTAACACTGATAGTTGCAAAGACTCTACCTCTGATTTAGAACTCAATCATTCTGAAAAATCTAATGGCAGCACACCGCCAAACAGCTCTCAGTTTGCTGTGCACAAGGAGTCAAAGAAGGAGCCAGAGGATGTTTCACACCCTACACACTCAGCGCAGACTAGCCCTGTGAAGTCAAAGAGGAAACCCTCATCACAGTCGAGTCCTCAGTTTGATCTCCACAGAAACTCAAAGGAGCCAGAGCATCTTTCTCCCCCTGACCCTTCAGGGGAAATTCATATGGCAACATTTTCCCCACCACCATCAACATCTCCAAAGAAAAGCCAAGGCAAAGCGAAAGGCAAGGCTACAGGTAACAAAACATGTCCCCCTGCCAAGACTAAGGGGTCTCGCACTCCCAAGAGGAGGCAAAAGAAACAACAATGGATCCAGTCTTCTTCCATGTTCTCCCCCAAAGAGCCAGAGATCAGGTTGAAGTATGTCAACTTCAAGGAGGAGAAAAGGCACTTTAGGTTGGACAGTTTCTCTCCATTCATCCGCGTGGAGCATCAGCAGTCATCGTCATCACTGTACACTGTAATCAACTACCCCGAGGAGGTCAGGACACAACACAAGAAGGGCCAGCAGCAGCAGGCTCACCCCTGTGGCTTCATTTCTGCAGTTGTACCCAGCACTTCCTGTCTGCAGCTGGGCCGGGCATCCATGCACAGCCAGCACCAGCGCGCTCTCGTCTGCTGCCTGTGTCGGCAGCCAGCCAACGCCATGGACTTGGGGGACCTCCACGGCCCCTATTACCCTGAAGGGTACCGGCCAGGCATCAAAAGACCAGCCAGCATGTCGGACCACAAAGAGGACGGGGACGACAACAGCGATTCAGACTCTTCTTCCTGCATCGTTAGAGGCAGGGGGAGGAAGCGTGCCATTACACCCACATCACGACCTCTCAGGCCAGGAGCCAAGCTGAAGCAGCAGGGTCTCCTAGAGAGCCACCGGTGGACAGCTGACAATACTGGCAGCCCTGCAGCTAAGCGGGCTCGGTCAGACGCTGGCTCTGCTGATGTGGAGGACTGGTACAGCCCCCCTGTGCTTCCCCTGGAGCCCTGTGAATACTGGCTCCACGAAGACTGTGGCATCTGGTCCGCAGGTGTGTTCCTTGTTAAGGGCAAAGTCTACGGACTGGAGGAGGCTGTCAAGGTGGCCCAGGAGACGGTAAACTAAACTTTAATCCCATAATGTGAATACAGTTTCAAAATTCACACAGATGTGGTTGATGATGGAGCTGTAAATGAACAAAAGATGAAGGATGATCATGCGTTTATAGTGTGCCTGTTTACTTGTTTTTCTAGTTTCTAGGATACTAATAGATTTTAGCTGCGTTATCAAATCAAAGCATGAGTAAGCATGCATAATTAGACAATTATGTCAGTTAGGAAAAGATTGGGAATTATTAGTGCAGAAGAACAACATTGACATTGTGATTTTTTTTAAATATAACACATTTTTGCATTGCTTGAATGTTGATTTTGTTGTGCATTTCAACAAGAACTGCTCTTTAAAAGCTGAGGTCTGCAATGATACTGCCTGCTGCTGGTCCAGAGCAGACAGAAACATCTCACTGAGCTCTACATCTGTTTCTGCAAACATGTCCAGATCTCATTTCTATTTGTTGAGTTTTGAACCTTCATTATTCCCTTTCCCAGGAGTTTGACAGAGATCTTTGGTCAATGTCCACGTACTTTTCCCCCTTAGCTTTTAATCGCATAAACACTTCTGCATAAACAGTCGCACGCTTGTGAATCCTGACTATTCTGAATCATTTTAATAGTAAGGTTTTGTGACGTGGCCCACATTTACTTCAACACTTTTCTCAATGTTTTTGATTATTCGTTTGCCGTGGAGGCCTGCAAGAGAAACAATTTCTTGACGAGTTCAAGCTAACAGAGTGAGTTATTGATATATTGAGTTAAGGATCATTTTGTAGAGGAAGTATTCCTTTAGCGGCGCTGTGGTAGACTAAGTCATGTTTTCCCTTAGATTGCTGCCAGCTATATGACAAAAGTTAAAGGCTGTGTGTTAAATGACTCTATTCATAATCAGAACTATTCTCTGCAGTTTCTGACGGGAAGATCTGTGAAATGGTTAGCAAGGAGTATTTCTTTATGAAACTGACTTCAGAGTTTGTAAGGTGTGTTGGCTCACTGGCATGAGTTCCTGGGACACTTGGCTGGAACAGAGCCAATGATAATGTAACACCTGTGTTACAGCTAGGCTTGTAACAGTCCACCAATATCGCGGTATCAAAGGTGATGGTAATTGTACTATGTACATTTTCTTATCTACGGTTTTGAAAGTGTGGGTGGGTGTGTGGACAGGAGCATCTTCAGTATGTACGTTAATAATTATAGGACATTATTTTAATGTAGTACCTAATTTAACATGCTATAGTGCTTCTAGCATATAAAATAACTTCCTTTTTAGTTCATTAAGATGCTATTATTCAGGTTTATAATTCTGGTCTTGTTTTGTTTTTTAAGGATCATTGTAACTTATAATAATAATAATAATAATATAATAATAATAATAATGATAGTAAAAATAAGTTTTCTTCATAATGATGAATTTAGGACATTACTGTGCAATATGGATAACTGAGGACCTTGAAGAAAAGCTGATATGTTAATAAGGTGTCTACAGGTCCTCCTTATTATTAAAAACTCAAGTTTAATTATCTAACTTCAAGGCCATAGAAGCCTGATGGCTGGTAAATACAGCATTTAGGTTTTAAATTCACAGAAAGACCTTGAAGGAGCTTCCCTATTGTTCTTGTCTAGTCAAAACTCAGCATTGATCATGTATCAGGGGTTCAATCATACACATCTGCTTGTCATTTGTAAGTACTACCTGCAAAGCTTTAAGAGTAATATCCCTGATGGTGTGTATATGTTTGTAAGAGATATCAGATTGTATACCTGGTATCTAAGCCTGTTCTAAGCAGACGTGTACATGATGTCTTCATTGGTCCTTTTATCTGCCGTGTGTTTAGATGTGTTCAGCGTGCAGTGACCCGGGTGCTACACTGGGCTGCTTCTGTAAAGGCTGTCCCACCAAGTACCACTACAGATGTGCTCTGCAGTCAGGTGAAGTGCTGCTCTCTGCCCTGTCTGCACACACACCATGTGAACAAAGTACAGTTACTTATCCGTGTGCATGGTTACAGCTACAGTGTGCATAGCTATGTTGTAACTGTCTTTAATCTTGAAGGGTCCAATTTATTTTGAATGGGATCCAGCCACGCAGTCAGTTCTGGTTTTATTTGTCCATGTTAAAAAAAAAAATGAACATCAGTTTAAGAGTACACTATATTTATAATATTTGCACCGCTTTACATTTGCCTACTCTTCTTCCTCTTGATGTTCCTTCTGTCTCTCCTTCCTTCCTTTCCCTTCCTTCCTTTCCCTTCCTTCCTTTCCCTTCCTTCCTTTCACTTCCTTCCTTTCCCTTCCTTCCTTTCCCTTCCTTCCTTTCACTTCCTTCCTTTCACTTCCTTCCTTCCTTTCCCTTCCTTCCTTCCTTTCACTTCCTTCCTTCCTTTCCCTTCCTTCCTTTCACTTCCTTCCTTTTCCTTCCTTTCATATTTTAGCCACCCAAAAGAAAGTCCCACCAAAATAAATATGTTTAATTGTTGCTATATTTAGAATACTTTCACTGCCACACCTTGCCGTCAGACAGCCTTTTTCAGTGGGGAACTGAAGCTGTTATCTATGCTCTCTTCAAAGTCACCAGACTCCATTGACAAAAACAGTAATTTTACCTCGCAAAGCAAGGGAGTTGCTGGTCTAACGCTGCCTCGGATCAGTTTGTGTTATTGTGTAACATTGGTGTTCTTAAATGGTTAGTTTTGATTCACCAAAGAACACAATAACACAAACTGGAGTTGTGCCGTCCACTATGTACTGTAGGTAATACACTGATTATGGATAAGTACCTCCTACTATGCGACTTTGAAAAATATCCACACTGTATCTTTTAACATTGTATCTGTTCAAATGTGATGTTGAATACACCTACGCCTGGTGCTTTGTGTGAGTGTGTCTGAGTTATTGTCTGTGAATAGCTCTTGTGTGGTTGGATGTTATCACTTCCACTATACCTGAACATGCAAGTGTGGGTGGTTGCACCTTTTTAGATTAAGTGTGGCTTCTTTAACTGCTGTTCTGTTCTTGTTCTACCAGATGGTGTACTCATCGAAGAAAATTTTTCCATGAAGTGTAAAAAGCACAAGGTAAGCACAAATAACTGCAAACATATATATATATATATATATATATATATATATATATATATACACACACACACACACACACACACACACACACACACAAGCAAGCTGTAGTACTGGGTGTGTTTATGCTACTATAGATCTAGCCGTCCACTGTTGGAACAAACTCATGTGTGACTGTATTAAAATATTTTGTGATTCCTCATCCATCCTCAGAACAAGAGATTCAGAGCCCCTCCAGGGAACCAATGGGATGACAGGTGACAAAGTTAGCAGAAACCTCACGAGGTTAGTAAATACCTGCTCTGCTCTCATGTCCTCTGCAGATCTGGAGTTAGTTGTGTCACGTTTGAAAAAATGACTCATCAGCGAGGTCAAAGTAGACTGGAGATGGCAAATTTATAACAAAAAATCCAGCGTTGGGGGCATGGAGGTCTAATGACAGATGCTAATAAGGTGTATTATGGGGAAGTGTATACTGGGGACTAAAAGTTGGGATTTCTTAGCCTCTGCTGCTTCAATTTGACAGTTTTTTCCCCCAATACTAAATACTAAAGTAATACAATACTAAATTGCTGGAGTACGCAAGTTACTTATCAAGCAAACAGATGGAGGCAGTGTTTCACACAACATGTGTAAATAGTTTCTGACAGCCCCCAGAATGAAATTGAAGGAAGTAGGCATAGAAATGACAGAAATAAAATACGTGGCATACTGTCTAACTTTTTTAAAATAAGTATTACAGATGAGGCTGTGTTTGTGTTTTTTCCTCCAGAATAAGAATAAATGGATTCAGATGAATTCATCACTTTAAAACATATGTTTCTGTTTTATTCATCCAGACATTCACACACAACATCCTGCAGGGCCTCTCCTTCCCGTTCTGCTGGTAACCACGGTAACTGTGGACCAGGGTTCTTCTGACTGACAGCTAGCACCCGAAAACCTTAACTTCACCCTCTGCTCTGCAACTGCACTGTTAACCCCCGACACTGACGCCGGAGGCGCCCGGTCACCAAAACCTCCAGAGTTCAGTCTGACGGGGACACGGACACATACACTCACATACAGTAACGTGCTGAATTTGTCATTTGTGTTATTACTCTAGTTATTTATATGGGTTTTCTGTTCCTGGAGTAAATATGAATAACAATCAAAGATATTTAATTTTTTAAAGATTTTTTTAAGTATTTCATTATATCTGGTTTATTTATTTCTGGACTTTTCTTAAGCAGTTGTCAAAGAGGTTTGATTGTGTGTTTTTAAATTAAATTATTGGTTAAGTAGTTTAATGTTGAAATATCAAGCCAGTCAAGGAGATGCTGGTCGGTCAAGATATGACGCTTGCAGAACAAGGTACCTGATTGGACGCTGTCGACACAACAGGGTTCTGTTAAACAGAACAGCTTTTGGGATCGTAGCACATGGCGTTACGTTTGGTTCCACAAAGAGCTGTGCCCTGAAGCAAGTCTCTCATACACCCCAACAACACTTGCACTAAATGCTGGGCCCAGTTGATGTTGACGAGGGGACTGAACAGTTTGTGTTTGAATGTATTCTCATGGAGGGTTTTTGCAGGAAGCACTTTGGAGTGACACTGAACATGTCTGGTCTCTTCCCACCCCACACCCCATCATTTGATTCAGGCTCACTCGTGTGCCTCTTAGAGGTCCACAGGTCTTCCAACCATCAGGGTGAGACCTTGTTTTTAGAGATTGTTTTTGACTCACAGCACTTTGGCCTCCCACTTCAGGCTGGGAGAATATCAATGTGCCCTTAAATCAGTTTGTATCTTAATGAAATTTCAACATGATTTTGTTGAGAGCCCTCTAAGGGGATCATAAATTAAAGCAAGCTTAGATTTGTTCCTGGAAGTAAAGGGATTCCTCTCAATGCAAGCCATCTGCTGTTTACTTGGATTTCTCCCCAGAGCTGCAAAAAATTCAGTTTAATTTTCTGATTTTTGCAGCACAGTATTCAAAACAATTTTGGAGTACCTCAACAAACCCTCTTTTGGGATAAAAAAGACCTCTCGGCTTCACCTGTGTCACTTAAGTTTAAGAAGGATGTGTGTTTGCAGATTTCTATGCTGACCTTGAGAGTCTTTGGTTTACATCTATCTTAATTTCAATAGAAATGGCCATGCTAGTATAAAGATTCCTCTACTACTCGACTTCTGCAATTTCATTTCTTGACTTGGGCCTAAATGGTGAATTTCCACCTGAACCTTTTCTTAAAAAGCCTTATCTGACGTATAAGACGTATAGTTTTTCTTATTCTCACTAGCTTGTGGTGCAATGACAAATCAGTGGATGTATATTACCTTTATTTGGACATCTTGATGACAGAAGGCAGCTTGCATGCATTTTCTGCTGCAGACTTTATTGTTATTGATACCAGGGGCATGGTAGGCTAATTCCCAATGAACCCGTCGACCTGTTTGAATCTCTGTACTGAGATTAGTATTTGTACTAGTTGAATCGGGTGCTGAGGTCATGGCTTTGGCCTGTGAGCCAGCCTGTTTGTTTCAGAGAGAAGTCTATATGTGACCAGTGTTGGTATAACAACTATGTACTTCTGCATAGCACCACTAGGGGCAGCGCCGTGCTGTCGAGACCAGTGTGTGTGAGGTCCATTACAGCCATGGCTTCATGTTAACGGATCGCCACACAGAGGCAGCCGAAGGCTTCGTCTGGAAACAACACACACGCACACACACACACACACACATCCCAATCTCTTTATCCTGCAACACCACCTATCTATTTAATTTGTGCCATCCTTATGTTTCGTGTATTTTATATTTTGTTGAGGTGAAATTTTCACTGCAATTGTTTTTCAATTACAGGCAAATGTTTGCATTGTACCAAATACAGATTTTGAAATATGTTTTACAAAATGTTTGGATTAAAAAAAGTTATTGTCCACGTGTTAATCTCAGGGCTGAATCTCAGATAATCTATTGATTTGAATTTTAGTTTTGTGATTTTTCTTTGCTGTTTTTTGGGCTCATTGTGTTGACCCCACATTGAGAGCAATGATACCTGTAGCAGGATGTTAACTCCTCAGATGCAAAGCCGTCTGTCCTGGTACACACTACTCATCACATTCCAACGCCTCCTCCATGTGTCTGTCAGTGCTGTGGTGTTTTTAGGTTAAACATGGGACTAGGACTGCCAACTCATGTCACTTTTTTCATGCTTTTTATTTTATGGCAACTTTTTGTATCGTCTTTCTCACCTCTTGGAACGTTAGAGGTCATGTAATTGTCAAAAATAAATATTTTGTTCAACGTTGTGGTTTTCTGAAAGAAATATGTGTATTGACTGGTGGCAATGTTTTTAATTAAATCAAACTTTAAAAGATATATTTTCTAATAATATAGAGCTCCTAATTGACCAAAACTGCATTGGGATTAAAATGAATTATGGCACAATGAAACAAAAAAGAGTAGTAATACATATATGAAACCATTAATTGTGAAATCATTCAATAGCTTGTTAAACTAACTTTATATTTAAGGGTTCAATGTGTCATTCTGAGCCACCTGCTCCAAAGAAACAGGGTGCAGTATATCACCTCTAACTGGGTCCATACAATCTCTAATGTTTATATTTTAGTTGTAGAAGTTTGTCATATATGTCATATTTATTGTATTCTAATGTATTATTTATATTGTGTATTACATTTACTCCTGTGTAATGCCTGTCAGTCAGTCAGCAGGGCAAGAAAACAAATATTCGACCAAACTGCTGAAACTGTGAGAGCCGGTCAGAAAACTCTGCTGTCTGATAATCTTCATGTGGAGCGGCCAGAGAGACTTGAGCTCAGCCAGAACCAGCCCCAGCCCTGCAGTCCCAGCGGGCTGCTGGACCTGTGTAACAGCAGCAACAGGGAGTGTGCAGTTCCCCGGTGCTGTGGCTGTTTCTCGTTTCTGCCACTTTGAATGTAATCCAATAAACAAACTATAAAACAGGAACATGGCTGTAATAATACAGGTGAGTCAGCAGCTGTTCTTCTTCTCCCTCTGTACTGAGGCAGACTGCAGCTACAGTGACTCACTATCACCTCTAGAGGAACAAGTGGTATTACAGACTGGACGGAGCGCAGCTAGCTGTTAGCATGCTAACTTCAGTAGATATCTCTGCAACACAACACAGAGACCTGTTTAACGTCAACACTGTTGATAATGTTAGTTCATTGTTTAACGGTTTAAGTTGAAATGCTGTCGTATCTTAGACATTGAACCTTTAAAGCTGCACTAGTTATTAATATGTATTAATAGATCATATCACTGTGTGTAAAGCTTGAGGGCATGTGATTGGCATGTGAAAGGGCTGCATTCTTTTATTGGACACCAGTTAAAATTAATGATTAATGATTAATGATTACTTTTGTATTCAATATTCATCTTTTTAAAGTTGAATAAATTAAGATGAATTAAAATCTAGTTTTCTTTCATTTCTTCTTACAAATGACAAAAGAAAGATAAAAAAATTAACTGCAATTCTCATGGGATGAGAAACTATACTATTAATCAACATCACCTGTGTGTCCTGCATGGTCCTCATGCATCACATAGTGTAGGTGTCCTGGGGAAAATAACCCAAGACCAAAGATCACTCCACAAGAATTCTCATTTTATTGACTAAATCTCAGTTTACAGGAAGACAATTGTATTGCAAAGACAGAACCGGATACGAGTTCTAGTGCTGTGGTCATCTACTCACTAAAACTCCACCACATGATGCTTTGAAATATGTCACTCCACAGAAAGACACTGGAACTGCGTTACAACACATTACATTATGGACGAGGTGGGGAGGCAGCAGCGACTGATTCGGGCGTCGCAAAGAAGAAGAAGGGAAAGTGAGTTGTTCCCTTAATGTGTAGTTTGGTGTGACTCATCCTTCCTCCAGGTGAGTCCTCAGCTGCAGTGTGTACTGGGCCTGATCTTAACACAAGTTGTGTTTCACCCTAACACACCACTATACCTAAATATCCATTCTAATAATTTCTCATCTTATTGTTGCATCACGCAAAAAAATCCACTAGGGTGAAATTATGCCTAAGATTATACTGAAAATCAATTAGTTTCAAGTATAGCCTATTTTAAATCTTGCTGTCAGTCTAACCATTTTGGCCATTGAGTCTATTTATATTATAATTATAATATATAATTTTTTAAGCAAACAAATCTGCATTGCAACAAGGGAAATATTCTCAGCCAGATTGTGATGGGGGGGCCGATCGTTTCCGTACCGGTGGCTGTAACTGTTAACTTCGGTACAGAAATCTGTTTATTTTCTGTGTGGCACAATACCAGTCACTGGATCACTCTGTTTGTATTCACTCACTCATAAACCAAGCTTACAGTACATCATTAGAGGTAATATTTAATGGGCTGTTCTAAACAAGTCAGTGGATGTTAGAAGACGTTTGCTCATGACCAAAATGTGACTAAAACGAGCCGCCTTGTCTCGTTGGCCGCTTTCATGGGTGGGTCCCCATTTGAGCGCGAGTAGCGCAATGCACATCGTGGCATCCGTTTCAGGCTCTTCCGCTGACAATGAGTGGCAGTAACACACCAAGAACTGTAGCAATGTACATGACATCATGTTTGTTTTCATGGAAACTCCACAGGGCACAACATATGAAACTGTTGGCTCGCTAACCCGCAAAAGACAAAAACAAAGAGTGACTGTTAAAGTGATGGCCAGTGGGGTGGCGTGGCTTTAGTCTTCATTCTGGGGCTGACACTTTTTATTACAAATTTGAACTACCTGTTGAACACGATAACAGATGTAATATTCAATATGTTTTGATTTGACTGAATTTTAAATTCTCTGCATAAACTAATCTAATGCCTGCCTTGTGTCCCTCAGTAAGCTACACTGCTGTTGTCTTCGCTGACGGAAAATGAAGGCAACAAGGAGCTGTGCTCAAGTAATGTGTGGAAGCCTTTTGGATCTTTACACCAGTTTACTGCCTTTTTACAACACGAATGCCCACGTTAGCATTACCACAATAACACATCGGAAGTCAAATGTTAGCTTGACTTTCAATAAGGCAGTGGAGGCACAGCACATCTACAGTCTGCGGGTTGTGTTACATATCATTTAATTTTCATTTGCGCATGTGACAGGCCTTAGAGGCCATCTCCGGCCACCCCTTAGCTCAGCTTCACAGAATCTCTCACTTATAATGACACTAATAGTTGTTTAGGATGGACGATTGATACACTGTAAACACTTGTGGGAAATGCTAAGGAGAAGTAGAAGGGTGGTTTAGTAGAAGTAATGACATGATGAGGTAATGTACAGGTCTGTGTAATCCCTTCTTCACACAGTCATGTGAATTGAATGTGATGTGCTGGAGCTTCCACAGTAAACGCTGCAGAGCCAGTACAGCTCGCAGCTGGCTGATGGAGAGGGACCAGGCTACAGAGTCTGTGTCAGCACTGTCCTTTGTTCTGAGTCAGAAGGCTGCCAATGAGGTCAGAGATTGTCACAAGATGTAGTAATTTGCATACTCGCTCGCTGATCCGGGAGCAGCTTCGGTGGACATGATCCATACGTGTTTCTGTTAGGGCGGAGCCGAGTTTAGCTGACCCTCAGTCAGGCAGATCCCAGCTGAGGCTCCGCACTCTCACAAGATAAAGAAACGTGTTGTTTGCAGCTACACTACATCAGCTTGTGACAGGAGAAACACTGAGCAGGTTTTCACTACAGAGCTTTAGCACATACAAGTTCATGCAGATTTATGTCTGGAAAGCAACACACAAAAGGTCCATTCCTATGCATGATCCAATGCTTATTTAGGTAATATTGAGTCAAAGAAAGGAATGGATGACTTCTTTTCTGTTCATTTTAACTTGGTAGAAAAAAAACATCTACGCCACACTACTTGACTAAAGGTGGCAATTTAGAAGAAAAGTTACATCATCTAAGTCCCTACCTGCAGCTTAAAGTCAAGCGTCTCGCTCTACGTCCTCATGCTTTGCTTTTTTTTTCTTCTGTTCCTGAAGGTGGTGAGATGAGTACACGGTATTATTAGCAATACAAACACAAAACACTGAATAGAAACTAATTATTGTTCAGATTTTTTAGCCCTATGATGTCTCAAGAGATACGGCAATATTCCCTCAGGGACATAATGCAAGAAATTGTGCTACGGCAAAAATTCCACATCACAACATTTTACGTTTCTCTTCGTCCTTGCCCCCCGTGTATTTACGTAAAGCCGGTTCAAATTCTTGGTAAAGGTAAGTTTTAGCTACTCGTCATGCAATTTAAAAAAGGTGACTTCTACATTTTCATTTTTTTTTTTTTTGTTCTTTCAGATTGAATTGAAAATGCTGAAGTGATCATTTCTCTTTTCTTTTCAGACAATACATTTCGCTTAAAGTTTCGAGGAAAACAAGCAATACAAGCTGAAAGAAAGAAAACAGAAAGTTATACGAATTTTGGGGAGGGAGTAGAAAAGAAAAAAAAGTCTTTCAACCGTGAAGTAGATATGTTTGACGTGAATTACAGAGACATCATAAGCCTTCTCTCAGTCCAGTCTGTTGCTCGTGGACAAACTGCTTTACGGAAAATATCCCGTCTGGTCAAACCTCACACAGTTGTATCATACCAATGTGAACAGCAGCCAACCAAATGGAAGTGGACAAAATACAATGTGAAGTGGAACGAAAAACAAAGAAATAGAAAAAATAGAGTGTGTCGTCTATTCAAATAAACAATACAATTCTCAAAGTAAGATTTATCCACTTGTTTTGGACTCAACCACACAGTAATACACACAACAAACACCCTCACACTTTCACATTGTTCTTACACATGAAACATTTAAAACCACCGCTCGCTCCTTTTATTATCTTACAAGGTATTTCCTTGAACTCTGTTTTAGTCTTCTTCAAAAATACAAATCCTTTGTCCCTGCGGCTTCCTTCAGAAATGACACTTCCTGAAGAGATCACACAACAATCTGCCACTTCTTGTGTCTCTATTTGCCATTTTTTGCTGTAAGTATTGCTTTTAGAAATACATTTTGGTCTTCTTTTCGGATGGTTTTAGTGACAGAATCTCTAATGGAAGCAATTTGTCATTTTCCTCTGGGTTTCACAAAACGGCATTTGCACACGTCGTTGAAATCGCAGAGCAAATTGAGCTTCTCGTGGAGTCTTTGGACTCCAATTCAACCAAAAAGCCTACGTCATGAGGAATGTATGCATTCTACAAATACTCTGTGTTTAGTCTTCCGCGTGTGCTCTTCCTTTCCGTGTTAGAACTCATTGTCTGTTTGTTTATTTTTCCATGCATGTACGTCTATGAGGTTGGATGAAGGTATAAAAGTGTGTAGCAGTGAGTCTGTGACAACATTAACGTTCTGACGCGCTCAGACGCAGATTTCAATGGGCGTCGCCACCAGCATGCGTCCGCCTGGTGAATTGTTTTCTCGCGGCATTCGATCGTAACTGTTGGTGGACGACACGGAGCTGTTGGTGGAGACGGACACGAAATGATGGCCGCCACCTGGTTCCATCATCCCGCCCTTAGCCCCGCCCCCGCTCCCCCTCTCCACGGCCACCAGAGACGTGGGAGAGAGAGGTGAAAGTGGGGAGAGAGGAGATAAAGTCTGCTGCTTCATCCTCTCCACAAGAAGCTCCTCGTCTTCCTCCCCGGATGAACATGAGGAGATAGTGCCATTCACATCTCCTCGCACTCCTCCTCCTCCTCCGCCGCCACCGCCAACCCTCTCTCCACCACCTGCGCTGTTGCTGTTACTGTTGCTGTTGCTGTTGCCATTGTTGTTGTTGTTCTCTGCGTCCAGCATCCAGGAGTGGCTGAAGTAACCGAAGACCTCTTTGACGGAGCAGCGACGGTCCTGTTCCACGGAGAGCAGCCGGCGGAACATGCGGAGGGCCTGCTCAGTGAAGCGCCTCCACTGGGACGGCACTGCGTTCGTCCTCCTCCTCTGCCAGCGGATGAACTCCTGGTAGAAGGAGTCGGAGGGCAGGGCCTTCTCCCAGGGGAAGTTGCCGGTCAGCATGCAGAAGAGCAGCACACCGAAGGCCCAAACATCAGTGCTGTAGTCCACGCAGAAACCCTCGTGGCGGGACACATCGCAGAGCTCTGGGGCCGTGTAGGGGATGGTGCCACTCACCTGCAGGGGAAACAAGACAGGTGAACACCACGGTGGCAACACGACACACTTTCAGAGGTCACACATTGACGTGTTACTCACTCTTTTCACAGGTGAGCCAGCTCGGCGGGTCATGCCGAAATCTGATAACTTGACCTTGCGGCACTCTCGGTCAAAAATGAGGATGTTTTCAGGCTTGATGTCCCTGTGGACCAGCTTCTTACAGTGCAGGTAGTCCAGAGCGATGGCTACTTGGTGCACACAGCGCTTTGCCACTGCCTCAGGAAGACCAATCTGAAAGAACGGACAGAGGGAGATCAGAGTGTAACACACAATACATACGGGATAAACACCAATAGAACATGCATCACCGTGCTGGCTGAGTTTGGACTAAAACATCTCCACTGGCTGACTTCTTCACTTCTTCACTTCTTCACTAACTTACTCTGTGTTTAAACTTCCCCCACAAAAGGATCATTTGTAAAGCAATTATTCAACCCATGTCACCTTGAACACTTGAGAAAAACTTTTCTGTTTTTGGATTCTCGCTCTCCTCGGAGGCATGCGAGAAAAATAAAGATTTTTTCAAGAATGTTCCACAACACAGGATGAGTAATTGATCTACAAATAGACATTTCGTGGGCAAAGTATTTGTTTATGAAGTTGTCTAGGTGGATATTTGTATCTTAAGTCTTTGACCAAAAAGCAATGATGCCAAGAAACAACCCCCAGAATGAAATATAAGACGGAGCACCTGTGGAGGAATGATATCAAACAGGTCCCCTGCCAGCGCGTACTCCTGTGCGAACACATAGTAGTCGTCCGTCTCGAAGGCGATGCCAAACATGTTGATGATGAAAGGGCAGGGAGACAGGTAGAGTGAGATGCTGTACTCCCGCAGGAACGACTTCAGCTTGGTGGTCTTCTTCTTCAGGAACTTCAGTGCCATCTTCGTACCTGATTGGGCGAAATGGGAAAAAAATAACCACATAAAATTATTAATTTTTTGCTTATTTAGAGCTGGCATTGTGTGCTTGTGTTCATACAGGTCACCTCACCTCTGATCTTGTGGATGACCAGGTCCACCTTGCCGTAGGTGCCCTTGCCCAGCTCCCTGATCACCTCGTAGTACTTGTTGACCTCCAGCCTCTCCAGGTTCTGAGCTGCAATCAGCTGCAGCTCGTCCAGGATGTCCATGTTGGCTCGAGACACCAGCGGAGAGGAACTCATGCTAGGGACTGCTATAGGGGACGGACCGGGTGAAAAAACTGGGGATCGGATGCTCAAGAGCAGCAGCAGCTAACAGCCGGTGTCACTGTACAGAAAGGAGAAAAGAAAGACACGTTTAAACTGGTGTATAAAGTTCATTTTTATTCCTCTTTATTTTTATTGTTATAAAATATATGTAATACAAATGTGTATTAGTAGTATTGTTACTAAAATAAATAAAATTGTTTTTTAATTGTTGTTTTAGATTTGCCGTAGATTATTTTATGATAGAATAGCGATTTATTTATAGCTTGATGTAATATATATAAACCTACAACAATGCCATCAAAGCAATATATGTCTGATAGAAATCACATTATAATGAAAAATGTAATTATAAATAATTGTCATTATAATTGTTAGCTTTTGATGTATTCACAAAGGTTGCAAACTGCAATAAGATAAATTAATTAATTAAATTGAGTGATTTGATGTAAATGTTTAATATCTTGATCATGGGGAAAAACTTTTTTTATGTTCAACTTCTTGTGGTGTAAAATCACATATGAAATATATTTTATATCTGATGTGAAACTTGATAATTAAAAACATGCATACTTTTTATTAAAGCAACATATGTTTGGCCTTGTTAATCACATTCATTGTCACTGCGTCCTGAGTGTGGAGGGCAGGCAGCTCCATTAATATCCCCCTTTTCATTTTATACACAAGAAAAGTTATCTGTGAAGGAACACACAGCTTACACGTGTGCTGTTCCGCTGTTCTCCGTAAATAGGAGCGTGTTGGAGATATTTCTGCTGCTTTTCAAGGTCAGCGATGGACAACAAGGCTTTGATGTTGCAGCTCCCAATCGGCTGCTCTGATTTGCAGCGTGATCATCACTGAAAATGCTAATTATCTGCAGTGAAGGCTTAAGTAATTCTAAATGCTACTCGCCAAAGGGAATGCCAGAGCTGAGCTGTGAGCTGAGTCACACACACACACACACACACACACACACACACACACACACACACACACACACACACACACACACCCACACACACACACACACAGCCAATAACAGTCCTTTCTAGCAAATCCATTCCTTGCTGCAGTGTGATTATTCTTAGTGATTGCTTTTTTCTTCCTGAGCAGTGATACCTGCCAAATCCTGACCCTCACTCTATAGATCCAAAAACATGTGGAAGAATGATAGGATCACACACACACACACACACACACACACACACACACACACACACACACACACACACACACACACACACACACACACACATTACATAACCTGAATTGCTGGAAAGCATCCCTCTCTCCATCCCTGAGCAGACTTGTGAATGGGCCTTCCTGTCATGTTTAGAGCAGCTGCTTTATCATCTCTGTCAATCTACACACAAATTACATCGATCTAATATTCCTCCCAAATCCTTCAAACAGAAAACAACATTCTTATAAGGGCTGAGCAGCTGTCATAACCTGTGAAGTCACCAGCTATGTGACGAAGTACACACACACTTGTGTAAGTACCTTGTCATCCCCTGCACAGGCCTCTGTGTTCCTCTGTAGGAGTGTGATGTTTTTTTGTGTGAGCAGTTGACACCAGCAGGTGAGGAGGGATGAGTCCGTTTGGGTGATACATGGCAGTGCAGAGAGGATGTACTGTACCTCTCTCCCTTAAATTAAAAGCCTTCAGACACATGCGATAAACACACACACACACACACACACACACACACACACACACACACACGCACACGCACACACACACACGCACACAAGAGGGGGCGGGGAGTTGTAAACAGAAAAGGCCATTTGTTTCTGTCCAGGATCAGAAGTGCTTACTGTGGCACTGCAGGATACATGCAGTGTGTGTGTGTGTGTGTGTGTGTGTGTGTGTGTGTGTGTGTGTGTGTGTGGCTAAATTATTTCTATAACCTAAACATATTGAAACTGTGAAACTGTATAAAGTATGACTTTTACGGGCAGTATTTACTATTCTTTATTATTTGCTGGCTTGTGCAATATTGATACATGTTTGCATGAATCTATTTTAATATAATATAGTGTTCTTCTATACATATATTTGTACATGTTGTTATGGCTGTATAATATCCTTACTGTTGTGTTTACTGTCTGGTCGCTTCGTGTCACAAGAATTGAATGTTATTAATAGTTTCACGTTAATGTTATTCTGCGCAGACGACACATTTCATGCCACTCCGTCTTCAGTCAGCATGTTGAGATGCACAAGGTCACACATCTGTGAAGTGTCGTTGTAAAAGCCATAAATCACATCTGTGTGTTCTTTTATTTCATCTTTCCAATTCATGAATAGTGTCTTTAAGTATTATGAAAACAATGTAACAGAGATGCACCTCCTTAGAGTTACATCATGTAACTATGGCGATACAGTGCGGAGGATTATTAAGAGAGAAAGCAACATAAAGTAAGACGAGGAAAATGATGATTCAACATAAATTCAGTAGCTACCGGGTCGATAAGGCAAACGTTCCCACCGTCACTGATTATCACAAAGTGACCTAAAAAATGCAACTTTACTTTAGATTATACTGTCCAATCAAAATCAAGATTATATATGAAATATCCAAACCAACAAAATATAAATACATTCCTAAACCAGAGATACAGTTAAATATGTGTATTCAGCACATTGAAGGTAAGAAGAAAGAACCACAGGAGGCAAAATATTCTGAGAAAAAACTCAAAGATTTGTTAGAAAAAACCTCAAACTCCAGATTATGAAGTCACACATGTGAGAACATTTTTCAGAAATTCTTAGAGATTAAAGTCACATCTATGTGAAAGAAACTCGGGGGAAAAACAGTTTTTCTTTTTGTCAGGGAGCCACTTGGCTTCACTTTGCCCGGTGGGATCAACCTCATCACAGCACAGACGCCGCTGCTCACCGCGTGTCATGTCTGCAGTGGACGACCTCCGATTCAGCAATTTAGCCCAGAATCACCAAATTATCATAAGCGTCCGGATTTTGAAGACACGTTGCCATGACTTGGGCGTATTCAGAGCAAAACAACACGGTGATGAGGATGAGGTGATAGTACTGTGCATCAGGAAGTGCAACACAGTGGTGAGATGAAGGATCTCTCTGCTGCACCTCCTCACCCACTGTGCGTGTGGCATTCCCTTCTACCGCCTGTGCTGCGACGAGGTGTGTGTGTGTGTGTGTGTGTGTGTGTGTTTACCACAAAGACAGTGGTTTCTGTATTTATATAGAAGCATTATCAGACTCATCGCTGAATGAGTCATCAGGTCAGTGCAAATATCGGCTCTCCATGTGGAGAGGATGTCTGCCATCCCACTCTGTGTGTGTGTGTGTGTGTGTGTGTGTGTGTGTGTGTGTGTGTGTGTGTGTCTGTGTGTGTGTGTTTTAGTCTGTTTTAATGTAAAATAAATATTTTTGGACACAAGCATTTTAAAGACATTAACTAGTGCTATGAGTGATTGTTATCTGCGCTTTGGGCATTTTATAGACAATACTTGTGAGTTACAAACACTAGTACTACCCCATGTGGCAATGATTTGCTTGCACCATTTAATAGAAATCCTACTGTTCTCCTCAGGACTGCACCTGTACACTCTCACAGGCTTTCAAATGCAACGCACAGACACAATATACACGATGATCCTCTCTCCACACTGACACTCTGTGCCACCAGGTTTAACACTCTGTGGAAACACAGCAGCAACCCAGACTGCTTATGCAACCAGCGGGCCGAGCACATTCAGCGAGCCAGGGCGATGAACACAGCCCCCCCCCCTCCCCCCCGCGCTGATGCAGCAATACAAACACCATCTTCCTCCTTTTGTCGATCACCTTTCAGTTTTCGAGATACATGCTGCAGATCCTGTGTGAGGAGCAACTCATTACATTTTATGCTCACATAGGATTTGTCTTCTGTTAGCTGACCGGACCAGAAGTGGCTGACGGCTGAACACACACATAACCAAAGTGTCCGTGTGTGTGAGACAGTGAAGTGACAGGGAGTGGTGTATGGGAGAGAAAATAATGAGAGAGGAGAGAGGGAGAGCGGCACGTAATGACAAGGACCGTTGAGTAACAAAGTACCAGCAAGTGTGTGTGTGTGTGTGTGTGTGTGTGTGTGTGTGTGTGTGTGTGTGTGTGTGTGTGTGTGTGTGTGTGTTGGCCGATATCCCTGCATCACTATAGCCAACAGCACTGACTGACATAATAGCAACTAAAATTCACATTTTAAAGCATATTTACAGCTCAGTCTGAAGGTCCTTCTTCAGTAACTGACCTCTGACCTCTGACTTTATTGTAATTAGAAATCTTGAACAGCCTAAAACCACATTTAAACCCTTCTCATTAACAAGTCAACAATCCCCCGATTGTAGGATTTCACCTATTTGAAGCTGATGTACTTGCAAGATTCTTGCTGTTGTTTGCACTTATTGTAAGTCGATTTGGACAAAAGTGTCAGCTAAATGAACTGTAATGATTTCATGATGATGTCATCAGGGTTATCACAACCTTCGACTTGGAGACTTCAAATGTGTAACGGAAAACCTGCGTTAAGCCAGAGGCGTGGAGTCTGAGAGATCTGGGCGTTTAGTAGCCAGGGAGAAGGAATGATTTTTAGGGGAAATATAGGATCAAGGTTGTTTATTAGCTTGACCTATACTAAGAAGTAATATAACCTATAGGCCTACTAACATAAGCAGTATTCACACTGTATCCTTTAAAGCACAATTAAAGACAACAAGTCTGAAAACACTTGTGTCAGCGTCCTAGTTGTGATTCCGAGTTGTTGGTTACATGTAAATAAATATGATGGTAGAGCTGGCAGACAGTTAGCTTAGCTGAGCAGAAGCACTGCTGGCTAGCCTGGCTCTGTCTGAAGAAGCTGAGTCCACCAAGCAACACCTTCAAATGTTACTTCTTTTTCCTGGCCTTCTTAAAAGGTTCCAGCACATATCTCCCACATATTTAGACGTGTTAGTAGGAGGATTATTTCACTTTGGACCCAGCCAGGCTTCAGTTTCCCTCTGCTTTCAGTCTTTGTGCTAAGCTAAGCTAATTGCCTCCTGGCTTCAGCTTCATATTGAGCATAGCCACAGATGTGAGAGTGGGGTTGAACTAGCTCTCGGCAAGAAAGCGACCAAAGGTCACAAAATGTGGAACTCTTTTGCATTCTACAAATTTATGACCACAAGCAATGTAATCAAAAAATAACATTATAAATAAATTATTGTAGGTTTTTTTACACGTCTGAAGAGTTTGTGTCACGTACTGCTTAAGAGTGCACACAGTGCATCTCTGCACCTACACCAAACAGCATCAAGACAGCTCCCATTTTCCAACCGGCTGAAGTTACCTCACTGCCAGCGGAGGCTCGGAGGATTGTTGAGCACCGGACCATCTATGTGACCTACATTGTGATCTGTGACTCATTATGCTGGAGTGTATCTTTTGTGTGTGTGTGTGTGTCTTTTTTTTAATGTTCCATCAAGGAGCTTAAACCCACTTTGATCAGCTGTGTCCCGGGTTTAACACACACACAACCAGACATCCTCCCCCAGAGGCTCAGAATAGAAGATAACTCCGAATGAGGAATTATTTGGGAGTTCACTCCTACAGGGTCGTAAGAGGTTAATCAAGAATTTCATTAGTAGTAGGCTACGTTTGGGTGACACTCTTTCAAAATGAGTACAGACACTTTGTCACAAGCCTTGATTCTCATAAAGAAGGCAAAAAAACAGTGAAAGCAGCATGTGGACGGAGGCAGTCAGGATGTAAACATTATGGTCTCTTACTATTCTCCAGACATCCTCAGCTTCAGCCTTCTGTCGGACTACGTCATGTTGTTTCCCACCTGCAGTGTGTCCTCAGACTGCACTGACTCTGAGCAAAATCACTGTTTCTTAGTGTAACAGAGCTCAGAGCTGATGCATGGTGTGGGGGGTGGGGGGGTGGGGGAGTCAGGGAGGGGAGCGTGAGGTTGCGTTGTGATCAACATATATAAACATAAATTCCACTTTACAGAAGTAATGTAAACAATTTAAAATGCAGCATTTGTATTGTTTGCTGAATATATATGGCGCACACACACACACACACACACACACACACACACACACACACACACACACACACACACACACACACACACATTAAGGATCACGTACAGTATTGTTTTCAGTGTATGCTACTGCACAGAATAGGCCTTATCGATCATGCTCTGAATAGAAGAACACACAGTGTGAAACATCCCAGTTATTATAGTGATTGCTGTGTGATTTAGTGAGTCAGACGCGGGTTAGTGAGGGTGCAGGTGAGGATAGATGAAGCGTCAATCCGGGTTTATTCCGCAACTCACCCTTCAATTGGTTCCCATATGGAGGCTGTGGAGTCCGCCCTGTCAGTCCAGGCTGCTGGTAAACACACGGGATGATCTGAGCGCATACTAAGGCCAGGTGAGCCGGGAGAAACGCCTGATCTCAGGGTCCTGTGAGAAGCCGTGTGACAGTGGATGTGGCGCCGAGCATCCTGCAGACTCTCCGGGCTCTGCGTCCTATTGTCTCCGCATCGCTCTGTCCTCTAGGATGGGAGGAGAGGTGAGGGGAAGCAGCAGAGGAGAGGAGTGCCAGTAGAGAGGGGAGGAGGGGGGAGAAAAGCCCTCCCCTCCTCTCCGCTCTGGCCAATCGCAGCGCTGCTCCACCGGGAGCCGCCGCTGCTCGCTGTCTCCGTACAGACTATGTTGCATTTAGGGGCAGTCGGAAATATCACAGTGATGTACAGTTGCTCAGGGATCTGGGGAATGTGCTTCCTATGAAGACCCGTCACTACAAGTGATACAGAGATAACATCTTTCTGAAGTTTAGGCATTTGATAAATGGACGGTGACCTGGGTTAGAGTGGCATCCCATGCACGAGAAAATAGAACACACCAGGTTTTTATGATTTAATGATTTTTGTATTGTATTAATGTATATCGAAACACATTGTAGCCTACATCATGTTGACTCACAACCTTTCTGTCACCGCACATGTGGTATCTTTATTTATTATTTCTATTTTGTCATTATTATTATTACTAATAATATAATTTTTTGTATTTTTTTGTTTCTATATTGTTATTATATTGTTATGTAATTATAACACTATCATTTAATCATTTTGTATACATCCATTCTTGAAAACAACCGACAGAAGGTGGTGAAGACTTAATGAAATTTAATTTACAGAATGCAAATGTACTGCACCTTCTACATGGTTTCTTCTTCTCTCATGGACTCACTGTGTGTTCAGCCTGTACATTATGGACCTCCAAACATTATAATGTACATAATGTTTGTATATTATGGACCTCCAAACATTATAATGTACATAATGTTTGTACATTATGGACCTCCAAACATTATAATGTACATAATGTTTGTATATTATGGACCTCCAAACATTATAATGTACATAATGTTTGTACATTATGGACCTCCAAACATTATAATGTACATAATGTTTGTATATTATGGACCTCCAAACATTATAATGTACATAATGTTTGTATATTATGGACCTCCAACGGAAGAAACATGTTTGTTGAAGAAAAGAAAAATTGAAGGAATAAGTTTTTCTTAATTATGCATCGTATGACATGCATCTGTCCCGTTATAAAAATATATATAGAAATAAAAGGGGTGTCAGCTCAATAAATGCTACACTGGTATGCGTCTCGTTTTCCTGCCATTATCCAGCACAACTGCAGAACGTTCCGTGGCTGTGACTAGATATCTGGGGACAAAGTGAAAACGAATAAACCTCACAGCATTTTAAATTCATTATTTTTTGTTCAAAATGCTTAAAACTACAAAATCATATTAAGATTAACTTTAAGTTTGGCAACTGCCACTCCTTGTATCTATTCGACACCCATGGAAAAGTGAGAAATATGCTATTATATATCTTTTTTTGAATTTTGAATTTACCTTAAATTGTCACGCCTCAGGAGTTGTCGCTTGACCCACCTTTAATATTTTGGAATTTCAACACACAACTAAAACTCCAACTTCTGCTGAATGCAGATAAATATAGTTTTTCTAATGCCAGAAGAATTCAATATATATTGTGGACATTATTACAGCTCAGAGGCAGACAATAGAAGTTGTTGCCTATTATAAATATTTAAGTATTTCATTTGATAAATCACGTTATTTTAAGCAACATGTGACAGTCAGGTTTAGGGTTAGAATACATTTAAACTGGTAAATGATTTTGCAAACTCTACAATAAATGACTTCTTAATTGTTTGTTCTAAGCCTACTTTGAGCCTTATTCTATAATTACTATCTACCTTACAAAAGAGGTTTCCAACCTCGATACAACTTGCCTGTTGAAATAAAAGTGAGATAAAAAAATAAATAAAATGTTGTTAGTAATCTAACACACCTTATATAGAATACAACCCTTTAAATATGCAAAGTCACCAAATAACTGTCACGTCACAAGTTCATTCAGTTATAGAGTCCAAAATCACTTCTTGACTCTAACGTATGACTTTAGAGCTCTGAAGATGGAGTTTACAAGCCGCATTTGAATGCCTCATAAATCTAATACAGGGGAGGCATCTTTGCAGTGCAAGAGTACCACATCTAACATACAGTATATGGTTTAAAAAAACAAATATTACCTGGTAGTCATCTCTGTTCTGTCTCAGGACGGTGGCTTAGTGTCGGTTTCTCTAACGAAACATTTCTATAATATTACTCTGTGCTTCTCAACACTGCAGCCAGTTGATAGCGATGCTCTCACTTGATGGTGATCATTTTATAGTTCTTTTTCATGAGCGTCACACTAAATGACCAGTGTTCTGATCAGAAATGTGCTGAACATGGATCATTTAATATTATTTGTTTCTAAGTGGCACATTACCCGTGACTTGATTCTTTGTAGAAAACAGTCCTCTGGTTACCAAGACGTTGCATCACACGATGAAAATAGGGAGGTGCTGTCCCCAGAGGCTGTTTCTGATCGCTCCACCAACACTCATCACATGGGTAATAAGTGTCCCGCTTTGTAAGGATTACAATCCTACAGCAAGAACATGGCTGCGGCTCATATATACAGTATATGCTACATATACATATATACATCTATAGATAGAGAGATATACACTATATATATCTATATATATATATATATATACACACACACTATATACCATATAGTGTAGTTCAGGAACCACCAGGGGCCAGAAAAATATACAGTATGAAGAAAAGAAATGATGCTGGATGCTTTCTCTGCATTGTTACCCCTCCACAGAATCTGTTTTCTTTCCTTAGTTCAGATCAAGTAAGTTTCTGTTTTAAAGTCTTGAACTGGTTAAAATGTCAGAGGGACTTTTCTTGGAAGAGTAATAGCATCAAGAAGAGCGCTGCAAGTGGTTAAAGATGAATTGCTTTGTGATCATCACATAGATGATCTGTGTACGTGCACGTTCAGAGTACAGCCGTGACAGTGTAATTACCAGGAATGATGGGAGCCTGTGAGGGACCTGTCCAGTCAGCTCCGCTTCCATGTGATTTACCTGAACCCTCAGATATAATCACTTCATCAGTCAGGGAGGTTAAGGTGACAGGATACTTCATTACTAAGGATGTACTAGAACCGTCTGTAAGCTTATTTAAGGAACAAAAGCAGGCCGCGTGTCTCACTACCATGAGTCAAAATCATTCAGTCATTCAGCTGTCAGAAAAAGGATTTTATTCTAAAAGGAATGCTAGAGTAAAGGTGAGGTAGGGGCCATTTAAAAAGGAATAAAAACAACTTTAAAATTGTACATTTTGTTGGCAATAAAAATATTTTTGGACAGACATGTCATTAGCATGCAACATAAAAAGCCTACTCTGTAGTAGCATGGGCACATTAAAACAACTACAATCAGTGCAGAAAAGATGAAATTAAAAAAGGCATGTGAATACACATGTTAACATGTTATGGTGGTGTGAGTTGTTATAGTGTAAAGGACTTATACCAACAGATAAAGTAGCAGGTCTTTTGTGTGGAGATGCTGCGCCAGGTTCTGAATGCGACACAGGCGGACGTTCTGGGCGTCTCCTGCACTGTACACTCTGAATATGTGATAGCGCTCCTTCTCTTTCAGTGCAAAGTGCAGCTCGTTGGCCGAGAGGTTGATGAACGACCTTTCTTTCTTTACGGTTGACTTCACTTCCACGTACAGCACCCCCGGCCCTCCTGCTGGTTCAAAAGTGAGCTTAAAGTCGTAGGGCTGGCCGCTCTCCCCGCCGTGGTTGCACCACAGGACATGCTCAGGTCGTCCGGGCTCGCCACTGTCTCTCCAGTGGCACAGGAAGGAGTTGACAAGCTGCTCCCCCCACTCACCGATCGCTGCCACATCCATCAGGTCATCAGATAACACCACCTACGCAAGAATAGTACAATTTAGAAAATGTTGCCAACACTCAATCAGTGAGAAAGCATCACATGGAGTGAATGTACTGACGGTGGTGGGTCTCTGGCAGGTGAGCTCCATGTCCTCCAGGGTGGCCTGTGGAGGCTGGACTTTGTTCCAGAGAGGGAAGTCCAGGTTCAGAGGAGGACGCTGAGTCTCTGCAGCCCCCTGAAACAAACTGGGAAGCACCACGGCCTCAGGGACGACGCTGATAGAGAGACCAAGGATCGGAGAGGAGAGGAGAGGAGTGAAAAAGAGCGTAGGGAGATATGGGATTAATTATTGAGTAACAGTAAAAATCAATATTAGTTTTCTACATAAATGTTTCAAATGTTTGGGGATGAGGGGAAGAAGCCTACAGGCTGTTTGGAGCGGGTTGGTGGCTGGCTGTCTCAGCAGGCTGTGCAGATGGAGGTCTGGGAGCTGCGCGGCTTCTCTCTGCATTCTCAGCAATGTCAGACTCCCTCTCTGTCAGTGACCGACAAGACCACATGGAAACATTTAACACAGGACGCTTTGTTTACAAAGAATTAAGAAGCAAACATTCTACCTCTCTAGCACCAAACATAGGACTCAATATTAAGCTTTACCTCTACTGGGGAATACAGATGTGTTTATCAAAGTTAACCATTAATGAGGGCTGTGTGTGTTTTTGTTCTCTTTAGTCATTTCCACAATGAAGGAGGTGGTTTGTAAAACATAATCCCAAAGAGATCTTAACCCCTTCAACCAACACAGTAAAGTAAAGATGGGGCCTGTGGGCAGCGTGCACACAATCTAATGACATGACAAACGGAACAATATGAACTTATTACATGTCATTTTTACCATACAACTTTTAAAACATTTTTATAATAACCAAAAACTTCCAGCTTATAAATTACACATTTTCAAATTTGATCCATTGTAAATACAAAACTATTGATGAGTGCAGCTTTCATTTAAAATGATTCTATTTGCAACAATTACAAGTACAGAGTAACCCTAAAGCAAGATGAAGAAGTAAGACAGGAGTTTGCTGGATGTGTAACCTGGAGGTGCAGCAGAGTTAGGCTGGTCTGCAGGGCTGAGGACTCTCTGAAGGCCGGGCAGCTCTGTCAGTCTGCTGATGCTCCCCAGTGGATGGTTTCCCTCGTAGCTGCTGCTGCTGCTGGGACTCTGGGGGACGACATGGCTGCTCCCTCTGGGGGCCGCATCCTTTTCTTGGTCTCGGTCTTTAGGCGCAGCTGGAGGTGGCCACATCTTCATGACTGCTTCTACCACACTGCTATCTGCCTGACCTGTTGGCACATAGACGTTATAGCAAATGAGGAATGTAGTTTCCCCATTGTGAAGAAATGACCATGCTGAGACGATATCCTTCTCAGTGTACCTGTGCGACAGGCTCCAGTGTTCAGTATAGATGCTCGAGGAGGCCAGCAAACCAGGGTCTGTGCCCCATCCTCTTGTGCGGGGCGAGAAGGCTCCTCTGGGGAGCTGATGGAGGAGTAACTCCTTGATAGCACTGAAGAACAACATTTTTAGGGAGTTAAAGCCAAAGGAGTAGAAGATTGGATAAGCGTTGTAAAGCACCAATCACAGTGTAAGCCTGGTTCAGTGCTTTTATGCCCTAAAAACAGATAGTAATGAAAATGTCTTTTGATCATATTAATCCCTGTGTGTGTGTGTGTGTGTGTGTGTGTGTGAGAGAGCAAGTATGTGTGTGCTCTTTGCTGCAGTGAGGGATTTGCTCCTCTCGCTCTTTGAGCCCTGGCAACAGCTGCACTTTTATGTCACCACACACAACAGTGAACAAACCTGAATTAGCATATGTGACAGCAGTTATCTATCTCTGTGTGCGTGTGTGCGTGTGTGTAGAAGGAGAGTGTTTGAGCAGGGCTGAGACTGAGACTAAAAAAGACTTTGAATGTTATGAAATGATAATGAAAATTGGGACAAGTGTCTCAGAGAGAATTGGAGAAAGTGCAGATGTAAGATGAGACGAACAGACGCTGTTGTTGGAATTCATCTGATGCTCCAGTCAGAGCGCTGAGCTACAAGCTGGTGTTCTGCATCAAACTGCTTCTTACCACATTAACACACATGCTTCTTACACTGTCTTTTGCTAACATCGTCTACACTTTAACCATGGTGTGGATATGTTAATGAAGACGGAGAGTCCATCAAAACAATAATCAACAAATAACATTAATAGATATTTCTGCTTCTAAATCCTAAAATCTCCCAAATACAGTTTAATTGTTGCTTTGTTACACAGACAGCTGGGCAGGGTGTCCAAAGATTTATGTTTCTTATTCCTCTGTGCCAAAGAGCTCCATCTTTGATGTTCCGTCATTAACACACACACACACACACACACACACACACACACACACACACACACATATTAATCCGCTGCTGAAAACATTTTCCAACAAATGCACTAACTCCTGTTCACTGGAGCTTACTGAGCTTTTTTATTAAAATGAACCTAAACATTTGACACCGGCGTTTAAACATGTTTATCTTCAGGAGGAATAATGGACGGGGTAGAGAAAGCGGAGCGTAGAGAGAGACGGACTAACACGTAGTGTTTGTCAATCATAGGAAACATATAGAAAAAACAGCTGATGTATGTATTTGTTTTTGTGGCTTCAGGTAAGACTAACTACTGCGGCCTCAAGTGGGAATTACAGAGTAATCAGTGAATTACAGTACAAGCACGATGTTCCTAGATTCTCTGGAGTCCTTCAAAGACAGTCATTAGAGCAGGGGTCTTCAACGTTTTTCAGGCCAAGGACCCCAAACTGATGGAGAGATGGAGCAGGGACGCCCTACTATATATATTGTATACAATTGTGTTTTATATTAAACTGGGCCTAGTGCCATGTATAAACATAGCTACCCTGTTATTGTGCATTCATTACCAAGCTATTCAATTAACACTGAATGTGACTGAACGATAACGTCTTCTGTTCGCTACAACATGTTGGATTCATGTTAAAGTGTATTTAAAGATGTTTAAATGTGGGAATTTTCTAATCAACCAAAGATTTTGCAGTACCTCCGCGGACCCCCTGTTGAAGACCTCTGCATTAGACGACAGCTTGGCATGAGACCACAAGAAGGTAACATGACACTGTGTTTTAAAGCTTAAGAATTAAACGTATCATTTGTAATTTATTTCTATTTATTCCGCTCGCTTCAGGAGCAGTGAGGGCTAACTCAGCGTCTGTGCTCTCCGTACCTCTCTCCAGGTTAATGTCTGGTTTGGGGGGCTCCGGGACCTCCCACAGCTCCTCCCCACTGGGCAGCTCTCTGATGTCCTCCTTGCTTAAGAACCTCATCAGAGAGCCTTGGTCCTGCAGACACAAACACAGTTAATGACTTTCTTAATGCTTTACAAGAACAGTTCCATCATTCAGTCAATAAAACATCACATTTGTGAATTTAAATACTACATACAGAAACTGAGGATTAACACGCAGGACTGATTTAGTCAGGATTTGCAAAAAGAACTTCTGAATGCCTGAAGATCAGAGCAGAGTAGATTTTGTGTTTCTCCTCTCTGATTCTCTTGCCAATAGAGGAAGTGGCAGATGTTCCCAACATTGCTGCTTCAGAGACATCTCTGACCTAATTAACATGTACTGTTCAGTTACAGTTTGTTTCCCTGGAATAATATGAAAGTTAGAGTAATAAGCGGGTAAATAAGTGAAAAGGCAGATCTGTATGCAGTTTCCCCAAAACCTGCATCTGTCTGACTCCAGTGTATCGTTGTTACGCTTCAGATTCACATCTTAAATCACTCAAAAACGCCATTTTATTTACTTTGGCAAATCCAGACATACAACTTAATCTTAGTCTCATTAAGATTTCAACATTGATTATATAATGCAGCCCAGTTCTGCTGCTGCACTAAGAAAAGCACACAAGGTAAGATATTCAACACAGTGGAGGCCTGATGTGAGCCTTTTAACTCGGACTTTGCAGAGTTTTGCTTCTGTACTGCTCGACAGAGATGAGAGTAAATTGCCATGTAATACAAACGTTACTTCCTCCAGGGAACTGGCCTATTAGTTCTAGCTACGGTCAGCTCGGTGGTGGTAGTAGTGAGTGTGTGTGTGTGTGTGATCACTGGATGTGGATTAGTGATCAAAGTTAGCAGGGATCATACGTCACTTACATTTAGGGAGGTTATCAGGCCGCTCAGGAAATGCATCAGCTCTTTTCTGTGGCTGCTCTCTGTGCAGAACAATTTCACCAGCTCCCTGAAACACACACACACACACACACACACACACACACACACACACACACACACACACACACACACACACACACACACACACACACACACACACACACACACACACACACACACACACACACACACACACACACACACACACACACACACACACACACGATGTGTTGATAGATTGAACTTGGAGGGCGGCTGTGGCTGAGGAGGTAGAGCGGTCGTCCTCCTATTGGAAGGTCGGTTGTTCTCCGGCCCCTGCGGTCAACATGTCGAAGTGTCCTTGGGCAAGATACTGAACACTAAATTGCTCCTGATGGAATAGCCAACGGTGTGTGAGTGTGTGTGAGTGTGTGTGAATGTTAATGGAGCCTCTGTCACAAGTGTATGAATGTGTGAAAAGGGGACTTGTTATGTAAAAGCCTTTAAGTGTTCGCAAAGACTAGAAAAGCGCTTAATAAATGCGGTCCATTCAACTTTCTCTAGAATTATTCTGATACTCATTTATTATCAATTTCATGAAAAGTAATGTAAGATCAGTGGCTGATGACTAAAGGAACATTACTTGCACAAATACAGAATTATATATAAAAATGTAAAATGTGTATTTAATGTGTATAAGTCACATCTGGAATAATCTCATCTGCTTATTAAGCTCAGTTTCAATATCTCTGTCATAGATCAGCATCTCTATTCAAATTATTTCCATACTAGTGCCAACTGTTCATTTTAAATACAATTTGATTGAAATGAGGAACCATCTAAAGAATATTGAACACGATTATGAATCACACCAGACAATTAATGCTTTCAGTTCGGTGAAACTGTACAGACACACTGTCCTCTACCCTGGTGCCCAACAATAATAAGACATGGAATTAGTGTATAGTTTTTGTAAAACATGATATTATATACATTATATGTAAATATTTTCTTTATGTCAGAAGTGTGAATGTTTAGAATATTGAGGTGCTATTGTTTCAGTCTCAGCTTATTCATTTGACTTTATATTGTAATCATATTCAATTACCTTTTAGAAAAACCTTTGTTCTCAGGTGTGAATGTGCTGAAGCATTGTGGGAAAAGTGTTCCCTGTGGACATTTCTGGATTTGATGGTGGTTTAAAAAGATCAAGATCACATGTAGGAATCTGACAACAGAAGTGAGTGTTGGATTCTATCCATCACACGAACCTGCAGATGTCCAGCTTGGCTGAGAGGTGATCTTTCTGGATGTAGAGCTCCTTCTCATCGTTCAGCAGACAGATAACATCCTGCAACTCCACCACTGGAGCCTCACTGTCAGCAACATCCAGCTGGTAGCAGATGTACAGCTTACCCACCTGTAAACAGGAGAAACGTCCTGCTGTTAGAAAGGATATACGATACATATTTCCTTTAGATGGGTATGATTATGTTCAGAGTCCTCTGTTCAATCAGTGCGTGTGTGTGTGTGTGTGTGTGTGTGTGTGCCTCCAGGTGTTAACCTGCTCTAAACTCCGTGTGATTCCTGACCTGTCCGAAGGAAAGTCGCTTGATTTTCTCCCCGATCTTGTTGTCAATCAGCTCTGAGTAGACTTCAGCCAGCTCGTCGTGGTGGTACAGGAACCTCTGGATGTAGGGCATCAAAGCGTGCACCATGGCCTGCATGGGCGGACAGGGTCTCAGGTTCTCAGTCTGAGGCTGAGTCTTCACACACTGGGTCAGCTTACGGATCCCACAGATCTCCAGAAACAAACCTCGGTCCTCCTCGTTGAAGGCAGGTACGGTGTTGGCTCGTTCTCCCGGCACTGGCAGGCAATAATACAACAATAGTCAGAATCTCCTTTTTACCTCGGTTATATTTGTGCAGTTTTGGGCATAATTCCTAGTGGGTATGGTGAAAAGTAATCAAGTACAAATCTCACATTGACAAATATACGTAACAAATAATAGTGTAGCAGCAGCGTACCACAGGTCTTGGTCCTGGGAGCAGTCTTCTTCTCTGCTGGTGGCAGGTTGAGCAGACAGATCTGCTTGTGAGGTTTAAAGATCTTTTCCACCTCTTTGTTGTCAGCAATCATGGGTTTGCGTGCCAGACTCACCCAGCTGTTATCCTTGGTGGGGAAGACCCTTTTATCGGACACCATACCTGTACAAGAGGCATAAAGGACAACCGGGGTCAGTTTCCACAACTGCAGTCCTGCACATCTGCTGCTCTTTGATCATTGAAGTGCCCGCTCTAGTTTTCTTGTACACAAACAAAGTAAAGCTTTCATTCAGTGCATCTAACCAAAACACCAATATTTGAAATATGAAAGGACAGATTCTTCTGAAGCACCAGAGAATAATTCTGTACGAATCTAATAGTTTGTGGCTTTTTAAAATTTGATGCAGATACATTTTCAAGCTCTGATATTGTAAACAATAAATAAAATTAAAAATCCCAACCATTATGTTGGTATTGCCAAAGTTATGATACAATTTTAGTTCATGTTTCAAAAGACACTGCAGTACAGAAATGCCGAGAATTAGTTTGAGGTCATTTAGTGTTGCTGTTACACATTTTATTCACCAGAGTGCTGACTGTTATGCTTTTATGTTGAAAAGGAATATCATCCTCCGATTGATCCTTATAAGACTTTTTATTATTATTCTAAGCAGATCTATGGACGTTTAATCAGAAATCATGACAGATGGTGTTTCCTAAAGTCCTTGATTACATTAGTATTGTAGTTCACTCTGCTGCTGCCAAACCAACACACACCTGCACTGCATGCAGAACAGTTGGCTTTATAGATGCTGTTCGTGTCCTTAATCATTTCTCTCGGTATCTGCCTTTTTGTTTCCAGTGTGAAATCACAGCTGCTTTCAAAATATGTGCTGAACAGACAGGTGGTGGATGATGCTTGTTGCAGCCAATACTTTGCAGTAAATACTCAGGCCAATAGGAAGTGGAGTAGACACACAGATTGAAGAGGGACGAAGGGTGGATTTGCATCATGAAGGTGTATGCATTACTCACCCTTTAAGGTGGAGCAGTACCCGGAATTGAGTCCGAACGGAGAGATGTTTTCCTGGTCACCAGACATTTGAATTTTACACTTTTGAGCTGTTGAAAGCAAAAAGAAATGATATGTTATATTATATCACAAGCTGCAGACAGTGGCTTGAAGAGTAAGGAAACGTGTGAGTCACTGAATGCGAAACACTGGAAATCTAAATGTCCTCACCAAGTCTGGCATAGAGCACCGACACATCCTGCAGCACTTCAGCAGTTGGTATGGGAGATGATGAACAGATCAGTTCCAACAATCCGACATACTGCTTCATATTGGGACTGAGATCCACATCCAGCAGCTATACACAAGATTCCGCAAGCACAGATGAAGATATAGTCTACATCAATAAGGGTGTACTTTTAAACACAGAGACAGGAGAAGAGCCTTCATAGTAAAACACATTTGCCACCTAAAGTCCCAAAACTGCAATCATCAACCAGAACCCTGATTATAAATGACGGGCGACAGACAAGATACTATGTCCTCAACAATACAGTGTTACATCTAAGTAACTGACGGTTCACTGCAGTAAGATAGATACTCGTTATTAAAGAGTTTGCAGGGAGCTCTAGTCTTTTGTCAGCCTTTCAAAAAACAAAAACACAAAAGTAAAAGTGTAAGGAATGAATAAAACATTACGTTTATGTTGTCTAACGTAAGCTGCAAATGTTAGCATGTCCCGCTAACTAGCTCATTACAGTAGTAACTGAGTGAGACTTCAAAGGCCAAGAAGCACATTCATTCATTAATTACACAAGTGTGTGGGGTTAAAGGTTCTGTTAAAGTAAATAAATAAATAAAGCCCCATCCATGACTAGTGCTAGCCTAAACTCTAATAATACGATATAAGTATAAGCAAAACGTTTATAACAAAACAGTTCTTACAACTAACTGTCTTCTACACAGATTCTATACTGAAATGATTTGTTTTCTCTGTGCCTTTCTTCTGCCTGTTGAGAATATTATATTATATAATAATAGGATATAATAGAATATCAAAGGATTATAAGTTGACAGCATTTTTGGTGCACATTTAGGAGGTTCATCTAGCGACACAGCATCTGTAAATATTATAGACACATAAATTAAGTCTACATAATATAATATTACATCTAAATATTGTATTATATTGTGTATACAAGAGGACGTTACCCAGAGCCTTGTCATCATATTCTGGAGATATTGTCAGTAAATGTGAGTAAAATACAGACTTCGCTTATCTCATGTAAAAACACAGACGTAGGGAAATGTTGTGAGCTTACTTTGATGAAGAAGTTCTTCATGCCATCCAGGTGGTTGTAGAAGGGATGCAGGACTTTGGGCTGCTGGACAGGGCTGTCTAATCCTTGGGTCAGCTGTCTGTAGCGCTGGAACATCCCCGTCGGGTCACTCCAGCACACATCCTTCAGGTGGTAGAAACGTCCTGAGCACCACTCATCATTCCGCCTGGGGGCAGGGTTTGATTTGTGGCCTTAGATGACACAATTTAGACATTCACCTTAAAGAGAAGTATGCTGACACAGCTGACGACGTACCTGTACTCTATGAATACAGCAGGCGTGTGCTGGAACAGGTCCTTCAGGGTGCTCTGGGTACAGTTCATATGCAGATAGGTGTAGACATTGCAGATGTGCTCAACGGTGGAAGAGAAGTTTGCCCCCTCTAACTCGTCCTCAGCTCGTCTCTGCTCCTGGTCATCGGCTTCTGGTTTTACACACCATTTCTTCAGGTAGCTTATCAGAGTGTCCACTGAGATACTATGTCTCATTCCTTAAAGAGGGGAAAAGACAGTGACTCACAGATTGTCTATTATGTAACTGACTCAAAATAACCTGCAGCATTGTAGGATAACCACCAGAGCTCTACACAATAGTATACACATTTTTACCTAAAGCTCTGCTAAACTCGCTGGGGTCTATTTCCACATAACAGACATGAGTCCCGAGCAGCCTGGAGACCTCAGGTGAAGTCAGGTAGACTGAGTTTGGACAGAGGTACATTCTCTCTTGCTCTTCTCTTTCCAGTGGGCGATAGGCTGGAACCCATTCAAGGTGACACAAGAAGTGGTAGAAGGAGGACTTGATGCTTTTGATTGGTTGTCCATCACTGTCAATCACCTGAGCTGTGAGGTACTGAGAGTAGCGGTGTCTGGAAGAACGAGAAAGGGGATTTTTGGAATAGGTCAGCAATCAATGAGTGCTTCTTACACGATGCATTCAATATATGATCATATCCCTTCAAAGACCCTCTGACTACAATGCATGGATTATAGCCTCTTCAGTTGTCGTTCAGGGATCTTGATGCCACTTGTGACAATTCATCAAAGTGGCAGAACTGTGTGACCTACATTCCTCTGCAGAGCACACAGCCCTCAGCATCACATGTGCACAATGATCAGTTCAATGCACTGAGAAATTATTATCAGCGCTCGAAAGAAAAAACTCCACTTGTGTCTAATCAACCAGTTTACTAGAGTTATACTCCACATGTGCCTTCTTTAAAAAATACAAAGTGTATTTGTTGTATGTTATTTGCCCGATGATCGACAGGCTGTTTCCCTGCCTTCAGTCTACTGTGTTACCCTGGAAGTAAAAGTAGGGATAAACATGATTGATGTATAGATTTTGTTTATCACAATGCAAGGTCATTATATCAGATCAAATGTCAGAATAGTTACTAATAATGTTTTATTGTATGCAAATTCATCTTTAACTTCTATACTGTACTTGCACTGATGGTGTGCACTGTTCATCAGCCTGTCCTCTACTCACACACAGCTTTAATAGTAACTCACTAATCTTTCTGTCAACGTCAAACAAAAGGCTGATGAAAACAACATTTAACAGTCAAACAATGTTCCCACTTGACCCCAGTAATCACTTACTCACAGCAGAAAATAAAGGGATTACCACTGGACTAACCCCAAAGTCATTAACTTAGTCTTTATCTCTGACCATTAGGTTTCCTGAACATTACAGACACCGAGTGAATGCACCTGCTTCTCAAATGGGACGATCTTCCCTCGACAGAACAAAGTAGCGCAGGAGAAATATGTAAGTGAGAGTGTGTTCCGTGTGTGTGTGTGTTACCCGGTATCCCAGTTTTCTGCCAGAAGCTTGAGCAAGGCCATTCTCTGCTGCAGGAGGAGGTGGCCGGGCAGCTGGGCTGTGGCCAGGGCATGGAACTCCTCACAGGGGTAGTCATCAAGCACAAAGCCCCCTCCTGGATTTTGGGGCCACATTGTACTTTCCACTGACCAAGGACTGGAGGCCTGGTGGAGGAGTAGGATAGGTTAGATTACAGTTAATTCCCACGTATCTGCACCTGATACCGAAATAATGTAAGTACCAGCATAAGTCACACAATGACTGATGGTATCATGACAAATCCAAATACTATTCGTGCTGGCTGTAGCCCGGACCACATCACCCTAAAGCAGCTATAGTCTCTCTAGTCCTCGTGTGACTCACAATGCTTAATAACTTTATCCTTTAAATCACTATCTTCGTCATCCTGGTGAGTCACAGTTAGTTATTAAAGCAGTGAGCTTCAGGAAGATCGTGTTCAGCCTTTGGTGTCCATGCAACCAGTAAATATTGTGTCCTTACACAACACATCCATAGCCCTTTATCATCTGCGCTCACAGGTGGGGGTGTCACGGCCTCGGCCTGCTCTTTTTGTGTTAGTATAATTGCATTTTTGCAGCCTGAGTGGAGTGTGATTCCTAAATAGCCGAGGTAAGAGTTGAGGGGTGTCCTCACCAGTTCTTTAGCAGTGAGTGTTTGTCTCTCTTTGCGGATGATGAGACCGTCTTTGACTCCCAGATGGCTGAACAGCTCCCTCCATCCTGCTACATCGCTGTCTGTCTGCACATAGCAGGGACTCAGCAACACCCAATCCCAGCCTGGTGGAGAAAGAGGAGGACAGGAGAAGTGTTTACAGGAGGAAGAACAAAAGCTGAATATTGTATAGGTGGCATAAATCAAAGCAGAACAGTAAACAGGCAAAGGAGATGAAGAACTCAAAGACAGAAAGGACAGTGCAATGTTTGTATCAGTTTCAGATCAGGTGAAACATTAGTGTCAAATCTCAAAGGGAATCTGCTTTATGGCCCAAAGGTAAGATCCTATAATTATAGGTTTAAGCACTCATAAATATTCATAATGCTTTATAACAATCATAACATAACATAACACATTATAAAACATGATATATAACATTTATGGGAATTATAATACATTATGATCCTTGCAAAGAAACTACAACAATTATGAAGTATTATGACACTTGACCAGTATGTCATTATAAAGTGATTTTTAATGTGTTAGGATTATTATTGAAAAGCATTATGAATATGCTTATAACTACAATTATACAGTGCTGTAAGCAGCATTTAAAGCTGTATAATTCTAACGCATTATAGACATGGAAAGTTTAACACAATTAAATTCTAAAATATGTATTGAATGAGAATAGTTATTGGCTTCAGACTGCGACCAGGGGAAACTTTATCAGTGTCCCTAGTTGATAATTATACTACTAATAGAGCACAATGACACATCGCCTCAATAATGTAAAATATCTATGTTTAAAAATGCTTCCAGCTAATGTGGTTCAATGAGCAGAAACATCATAAAGAAAACATTCATTTGCGACCTCAGCCCCCCCTCTCCTATTCCAAAGGCAGGTCAAGCGTTCTGATCCATTTCCCATAAGACAACGACTCCTCCACTTAAACACACACACACACACACACACACACACATACACACACACACACACACACACACACACACACACACACACACACACACACACACACACACACACACACACACACACACACACACACACACACACACACACACACACACACACACACAGGTATTTCATGCTTTCTTTAACCCTAACAATGGAAGCAAAGCCTCACATAACTTTCCTCACAAAAGGAAAAAATAGACAAACCCATACGCGTATACAAACAGACGATGTCCTAATTTAGGAAAGAAAAGGGAGCGGTGCAGCTGGGTACAGTGAGGAACAAGTCTTGGGGATTGTTTGGGATATTTTAGCAAGCTTTCTATAGTCAACATGAAGACAGAACAAAAGCTGGAAGAAGCACAAGGTTCATGCTCAGTTGAGTCAAGCTTTTTAAAAACACAGTGCATGAGAGTCAGTATTAACAACTTTGGGTTTCTGCGTACCGGGCAGTTTCTTTGGCAGGTCGATGTTGCCGTACTCTTCAGAGAAGTGCACCCTTTCATCGGCTGGGCACAGCAGACCCCTGTTGGTGAGGACGGGTACTGCAATGTCGGAGTATTCCTGGCTGGAGGAGGAATGCAGCTTGATGAAAACCAAGTAACTCACCACCACTGCTTCAGGCTTTAACTGGTGAAGAAGGAAAGAAAGAAAGAAAGAGAGAGAGAGATATTTAAGTCAAATACTTGTTTGAAGCATAAAACTTGCAATATAAAATGAGCATAAAATAGTTGCTGTGCGTGTTGATCCAGCTCATACAGTATGGTACCTTCCATTTGTTGTTCTGTATTGAAGGGTAGATGTGCTGCTCCAGTAGCTCTTGAGGCTCCAGGTCGTGAACTCCGAGTCTTCTCAGCAGCTCCCGGACCTGCTGACTTTCCAGCGGCTCCACGCAGCTCAGCAGAGAGGGGTGAACTACATTTACATCCTTGTACAATGCAGACAGAGGGCCTAAGAAAAGACAATGAATGAGAGGATAGCAGCACAATAGTATCACTTCTCTGCCACGGTAACAAAAGGGTTCAAACTTTCCAAGGCCGAATTTGGTACAGGGCTAGATTATTTTACAGCAAAGGTTAAGAGAAGCAGAATACTGCTTTTTTATTATTTTGTGGAAGACATTATTTAGTATGGATATCTAGTCTCATTTTGAGCTGGTTCTGGAGGGAAGTTGAGTATATGTTTTTATATTAAGGGCTGACATGATGCCTTAACAGAATTTATGAAACGTAACTGTTGTCATACACGCATTACTGCTGGGATGTACCTATTTAAAGGGGAACACCAGTAATTTAGTGTTGCACTTCCATAAAGTTAGACACTCAGCAACAAATGATCAAGTCAATGCAAGACATTATTATATTTCCACAGGCCGAGATGGAGAGTAAGCTCCACTTTATTTGTAAATGAGTGGAGATCCACTTCAACGATATTAGATCTGCGGGCGTTGGACTGGTCATCAGATGTCACTATTTTCTCACACTTTATAGACTAAAGGATTCATTGATTAACATCTTCACACTGATCACTGGCTCATCACTGACATCTTATGTTCAGTTCATTAAAGGAACAGTGATTTATTAGCCACATGTGATCAGTTAGTTGACCTGATGTTTGGTAATGAAAGACATTAGTGCTGCTCATGTGAAGCAGTGAAGTGAGATGATTAAGAGTGTGTAGGTAGAACGGAGAATTCATTTTAAGTCCATAATAAGCACTCAGAATGCATGACTATTAAAGCCAGCAACGTGCAGTGGCAGGATGCTTACATCAGAGTATAAAAATCAATTATTCATGCTTGGTATTATAAACCTCTGCTTTGGGTACCGTTTTTAAATGTGATGACGCACAACACTGTTGGCGTGTGCATGTTCTGATGCGAGTGGTTGTATGTCTGCTTATTCTTAGAATGAAGAAGAGGTGAAGTTTGTCATACACCTACTCTGTTGCCCTCAATGTGTGTGAATGTGCTGAGTTCTAAGGGAGCAGACACATCTGCTGATGCAGGTCCTTTGAGGGGGCTAAGAGTCTCTGACAAACAACACAGGCTATTTCTAGAGCTTCTCAGACACTGGTAAAGAAGGCGTTTATCTGTCATACAGCCTGCATTACAATGTCACTTTATCTGACGATCAAATAATTAATGTCATATTTATTCATCTCTTGAATTTCCACCATAATATTCAGTTTCTGCAAGTATGGTATTTCTCTGCTGAGGTTTATGAGCACAGATGGAAAGTGCTACATGTGCACCTCTATTTATCTATTTTTGTTTTTCTACATCAGTTTGCCACATTTTTGGAAACCTGTGAAACGGTGCTGCCCTACATTCAGACTGCTTTTCTTGCTCTGTCGGTTTTTTGTTGTCATGGTTGATTTAGCACCGTGCGATCAGGAGGCACATGCACATCCATAAAGTCTTTGCAGGTGCTGGGTAATAATAATCTGCACACGCACACACATGCACACGCACACGCCACGTTCCAAATTCCCCTTTAATTCTACAAGGCCCTGTACATTATGTATTGGACCTATTTTTAACTATGATGCAGCGTCTCAGCAAATCACTTGGTGAGAAAACAAATTTCCTAAAGAAAATATGCATCTTTTTGTCTTTTTGATTTAGTCTTATGTCTATTCAAAAATATACAGCTTCTTAATGAAACATCTGTAATTATTAGTGAAGTCAAATTAGAGACACTCAGTTTGAGATGAACTCACCAAGCACATGTCATAAATAAAAACATGTCACAGCGATGGAAAGGGGTTTGATGCCAAATGAGCATCAGAGATGTATGATATCCAAGATATTACTGCGACCACTAACTACTATTAACTGTATATTCTGGTATTTACTCAATTGAATAAATAACTGTATTTTAAAATAAGTGTAGTTCAGTTAAACTTCAGTTAAATTACCTGTCTGAGCTTGAATTTTCTTTTTATTGGTCTTGGTTTCCTCCATTGGAAAGAACACTCCTTCCCCGCTCAGTGCAACCACACGTCCGTCAGCAAGGGGGATTATGGGTAAATCCCTGAGGGTTTTCAAGATGGAGTCTGCCTCTCCGTAACCATGCTCCAGAGCTCTGAAGTTGCAAACCAGCAGCTTGGCCAGCTGACGCAGGGCGCCATCTAGAAGACAGTGGGTTGGTGCCAAGAAAATTATGAATTTACATTATACTTGTATTCATATATTACATGGTTGAAATAAGTGATGGTTTGCAGCGAATGCTTCAAAATCTCTCTATCTCTTTCATAGACAAATAGGAATGCAAAGTTTCTATCATTAATTGTCGTGCTCATGGGAAAATGTCTATTGCACACGATGCATTCTGTCAGCAGTTATAATCCATTGTGCTCTGCTGTAATTTGAAGTAACATGACTTTTCATGAAATGTCTCCCTCCCTTCCACACACACCTGAATGGATGCCTTCCATCAGCTTCTTGGCCATTGCTGTGGTTACCGAGGTGACGTCAGATCCCCGCAGGTATCGCACTCCTAGGTGAGTGAGCAGCGAGGTGGGTGGGGCAGGGCTCAAACCAGGATGAAGATAGGAGAGAGAGAGATGCCTTTCAAGCTCGTCTCCGCCAATCACGTCGCGGATCACAGCGTCCTTACAGACGGCCACTTGGGACGGCAGCTTGTACACAACCGTACCATCTGGGAGAGAAAGCATGCAGAGGGACATTTACAGGGTTAGATACAATGCTTTTAATTGCTAGTATAACCAAAGCAGAGCTCACAGCATCGGTAGAAAATAGATTTTTCATGATTAGATTGTCGTTTGTTTTGTTTGTGCTGGTTTCTTTGTGATTTTAAAATGTCACAACCTGCATTTGTGAGTAATACCTGAGCTGAGTGTGGGCAGGAACGCCTTGCCCTTGAGCATCTGAATAATCTGCCCGGCAACAGGCTTGAAGAAGTCCAACACCTCGTCAGGCAGGGGGATAAACTGCAGGAACTGGCAGAGGCCCTTCAGCCCCGTGAACTCTGGGTGATCCTGGAATAAGGAGAAAACAGGACCCTGGTTTAAAGGAGCACAAGGACTAAAGAGTGATATTAGTTATCGGACATCCTGCAGCTGAGCCAGACGTTTTTGTCATTTACCAAAAAACATCTTAAATAGTGGCCAAAAACACACACGCGATCCTGAAACAGATTACTTTTAAGAGCTAAACAGACAATAAATCATATCTAAAGATTTAATTGTTGCTTATTTCTGAATATCCAATGTTATGGAGAAAAGCTTAATATCTGAAAAAGTGTTTTTTTGGGCCTTTAGAAGCATCTCAGTGGTTCAAAGGGCATCGTCCCTCCTGTTTCCTTGTAAGTGTTGGGTTCCCTTAGACAGCCACTGGAGTTACAATGTGAACAAAAGAAGTAGAACCTGTTATATCTCAGGTAACTTTACCCCCCCCACAATGTTTCTTACTTTTATTTCCTAAATGACACTTTCAGTAATATACTCTGCTTTAATGTCCTGTCGCCTTGCTCTAGTTTTGTGCTTAATAGCATCGGTGTGCTTCTCCCCAGTTTGCTGTATTATATTTGTATTGGTAAATGATCAGGCTTCCTGACAGGGATCATCTCATGTCTTTGAGTGATTCTTCCGACGGCGCTGCAGATGTGTATTATGAGTGTATTCTCACAGTGAAGACATCCATGGCCTGGAGGAAGAGTTGTGGAATCTCAGATCGAAGCCACTGGTTCCATGAGCTGTCTCTGTCAACGTCTTCACGAGAGGAAGGGATGTCGAAGTCACCTGAAGAACAGAATGACATGAGTCAGCGTTCTTCTTCATTACAATGTGCAATACTCTGGACAATACTCAATAATATCATTATTAATATTATTACACTGCTGTATATTGTAATGTACAGATTTTATTATATAACAATATTATATTGTAGTACAATGTGCACATTTTGACTTTGACATTACAGGTCATTTAGCAGACGCACTACAGGGACAGTCTCTCTGGAGCGACTCGGGGTTAAGCACCTTGCTCAGGTATTTTATTTTATTCTAAAATGGAGCAATTTCCCCCCGGAATAAAGAAAGTATTTCTGATTCTGATTGCGTGTCCATGAATGGATAGATAAATAAAAATAGAAATCTGAACTCCATTCTCACCTTGGATGATGAAACGGAAGCCGAAACTGCGCAAGGGCAGGTACGCAAACACAGGTTGTTTCTGTGGCTGACACACAAAGTCGCTTTCTGTGATGTTGCTGTCCAGCTGGAAAGCCAGGGCAAGCTCAGTGGACTCAACATCCTCTTTGATCTGAAAGAGAAACACATCAATGTCAAAATAGATGCAACAACTTCGATGCAAGCGGACTTCTTACAGAAGTGGATGTTGGTGCCTGTTAAAATCGCTGCTGGGAACCTGGAGGACAGAATGTCTCAACATCTTTTCTCTCACTCAGCTTCGTTTCTACTCTTAAATAACCTGACTGCAGGTAATGGAAAATGGAAGAGGAAAGGTAAGAAGAAAGAGCAGCAGGGATTACAGCCTCGATTCAGACCGACAGATCATTCAAATCTGTTTGGTGTTGTACGAGTGTCTGGATTTTTTGATGTGGCAACCAAAAGCCTGCCTAATGAGGGACTTTCACGAGGTCAGACAAGAAGCAGAGAGGGAAAGACTTTTACGGAGCAGAACGAGGAACAGTTTTATATATATATATATATATATATATATGTTATATATATATATAACAGTATATATATATATATATATATATATATATATATATATATAACAGTATATATATATATATATATATATATATATATATATATATATATAACAGTATATATATATATATATATATATATATATATATATATATATATATATATATATATATATATATATATATATATATATATATATATATATATACACAGTATATGGTGTAAACACAGACGTCAACTTCTTGTTCTGAAATATAGAAAGTGTGCCTGAAAATGAAGCAACAGAATGAGATTTGAATGTAAGTGTGTCGCCGTTACCTTCTTGGGCTGCACCGTAGTTTTGACCACTAGCCAGCGCTCAATGCCCTCTGTGTGCTCCACCTCTAACACATTGTGACTCAGGTCTTTTCGAGTCATCGTCACAAGACGCTTCTCGCTCTGCAGGGAGACAGAGGCAGTAGGTGGTGTGAGTATAAAAAACAGGTGCTTCTTCTTGGCTTGCTTCAGGATTGAAACAATGGCATAAACTACGCGTGCTCGCATGAACGTGATCAAATGTGGAAGTACAGGAGCTACCTGATTGTAGATGGTGATGGAGCGCAGGCGGTGCAGAAAGAGCAGCAGGGAGGGGTGCACGTCATGAAACAGGTTCCTGGTCTGTTTGCTCTCGGAGCGTAGAGGAAGGCAGATCTTAGTGGTCCAGCTGATCAGAGAACAAACACTGTTAGCTAGTAAGAAAACTAGTGGAAGAAATCAATAAAGCTTTAAAAATAAAGTCATTCCTGTTTCTTCTGCTGCTCATCCAGACCACCTCTGGTGGTGAGAATTGTAACACGACACACTATTAATACTGTTAGTAGTCTACATATTGGCAGCATGCAGCTCAGGTAGTAATATATTATAGTATCAAAATCATCAATCATCAATCCCAACCACCCAAAATGGCCCATTTGGTCATGTGCTATTTTTTCTTAGGTACTGTATATTTACTACCATTATTACATTATTAAACTTATTGATACATTTGGATTATGGATGCCATCGTTAAGTATATGAAATAACTTGAATATTAACATGATGTTTGTGTTACCTGTGAAGGCCTGTTTCAGAGAAGACATGTCCCAGTAGGAAAAGCACAGGTGTAAATAATCAAATGAATGCTGGCTGAAGTTAATGTAGCTGCTTCAGTGTCAGGGTGCTGGTGTTGTGCATGCTGCCTCACGATGACCCCTTCATGGCTTACTGGGACACTTGAATAGAACCGAGCCATCGATAATGTTTTTAGCAACACCTGTGCTTTTCCTACTATGACCAGTCAAAAAGTCTGCTACTCCGGCATACTGTGTCTCAATCATCCAACCTGTGCGGATTTATGTCCCGTGTGTCGAGAAGCCTCTCATCTTCAGTCCAGTGGGGGAGGATGTATCCCATGGGGCCGCAGGTCTTGTCGAAGCGCAAGTGGAAGCCATTGGAGTGAATCTCTGGACAGTCTGTGACTTTAAACACTGATTTGAAGCCGATGCCCTTTTGACCTATGATGAGTAGAGCAATCAGGATCATTAACAGGCCGTGTTAAAACAAAGTCACATGTTCTAACATCACACCTTTAGTATATCCTCTTCTAACCATGACTTACCAATGTATCCATATTTGTGTTTGCCCTTGGTGCTTTGGCCCACATCGCAAATGGCCCTGATGTTCCTTTCCTGGAAGCCGGTCTCATTGTTGAGAATGGTGATGCTGTCTCTCTCCACCACAAAGGCAAGCGCTGGAACAACACCAACCTCTGATGGGTAACTGTTATCATCAGCATTCTGAAAAATGGAAACAAAGGTGGTTAGAATAACTCTTAATTAGACCATTTCAAATGAAACTTTATGACATAAAACACTTAATAAAAACATCTCAAGTGGCTTTTTACTTTTACAGAAATTAAAACAATCTGATCATAATATAAATGACCAAAACGTTTAAAACACTTTAAATATTAGAGAATCCACCTGAATGAGTTCCAGGACAAAGTGTGTGTCTTTGCTGTAGAGTTCGGTGGAGAGGCGGTCTAAGCTGCGACCCAGCCTTTCCTGGTGGACCTGCATCAGCCTCTGGCCTTCAGCGGTCAATTCTACACCAATTCCAAACTCACTCTTCCTGTCAGACAGAGACAGAAGAAGAAGAAGAAAGTATAGATCAGCAAAACAAAATCATGACACTTTAGTGGTAATTGCGTGGGTAATTGTGAAGGGTGACATAATGAGAACAAACCTGATGTCCTCAATTATGGCTCTGTGGGGATTTAATGTGGTCGCTGATTGGCAGCGAGAAGCATCATTTTGCTCGTCTAGGCCTCCTTCAGCTTCACTGCTGATGTCTGATGTCTCTCCGTTAGGAAGGGAGGCCAACTCATACAGCTCCTCTTCATCCTCTCCCTCCTCAACCTCTACGTCTTGCTCACCATTGACTAGAAGAAAACATTTAGCAATTATAAAATAGAAAGTGAAACTGGTACGGTTCTTACGCAGTACAAAATGAAAAGTTACATGAAGAACTTCTGTCTTTTGGGGGCATTATTTGCTTTTAGACAAGATGGACAGATGAAGAGTGTAGTGGCAGACTGCAGATGGGGAGAGAAGGGGGGGTATGACATGCAACAAAGGTCCCAGGGTTGGAATCGAACCAGGGACATTGTGGTTCCATGGCATGCGCAGTAACCGTTCGGCTACCAAGGGGAGAACTACTTTTAATCACCTTGTTGTAGGCTCTGGTTGAGCTGAGAGGAGGCAAAGCTGTTGTCCATCGTGTTATCCTCAAGATACTCATCTTCACTCAGAGCTGACAGGACACTGCTCTCAGAATCTATCAATTTAGACTGGTCAAGAAAAACAAAAGAAAATAAGAAGCCAAGTCAATAACATTAGTGAATCAGATTTTTACATTAAACACACAGGGGATAATTCATGAAAGGTTGCACGGCTTCTGCAGCCGCTAAAACTGTGCAAATAAGACTAAAAGGAACATGTGTTTCTCAAAGCACACTTGGTGCACCTGTGCTATTTGCACATATTTAAAGTAGGTAATATGCATACATTTCATACAGATCATCCCATTTCTATGCAAAGGAGCCTGACTGCAAAAACAGACCAATTCACTAAGATCAGTGCTAAAAGCCACACGCAGTTACAGGGACATTATTAACGTCTTCAAAGAGTTGGTATCAACTGAAGCGCATCTGGGCGTGCCTGCTCAAACTCATGTATTTTGGGATGTATCCTGTCACTGCATTGACACAGGGACAGGATGCAATGACAGTTGTGTCATTTTCAGAAATGACATGAAGAGGAGCTTAATTCATTTATTTTTCATGACACAAGATTAAATAATCAAGAAAGTTACGCTGCTGTTTTTGTGCCAAAGATGCTCGGTATATATGAACAATTAATTTACCAAAGAAGCAGAAGACGTGAGATGTTGATTAAGTATCTGGTACAAGGGAATGACAGTAGCCCATAGATATTGGCACACATCATTTTATACAAGTAACTTCCTCCAAAAACTTCTAGGTCCTGATTCAGGACCATTAAATGTAACTTATTGGTACGGTATGAATAAAAAAAGTTGAGCTGGTCGACTGCATCTCCTATCGTTTTTACTCATTACTCATTATGTCCAGTGAACCACAAAACATTCCACTTGCTGTTGCACCGAGGTGTGACCGTGGAAGTACAGACACCGGCTGCAGAGAGCACACAAACCAGACATCAGCCAGGTTTCATTTTAGCAAGTCGTCAAGTTACTCATGGAATTAATATTATTAGGTGGCAGCTGATTTGATCTGTCCTGGCGATGTAGTGCAGTAATGACACTACCCAGAGATCACTCGTCTGGGCACCAATTCTTTCTCTGTTTATTTCACTGATCCTGCTGCTCAGAATGTAAAACCGATCACTTCCTGTGGATCAGATTATTGTTTTGTTTTTCCCCAAGAAAGATGTAGTTAACACTGTATGTTTAGAACAATATATGTACAAGGACCTTACATTTAAGCACTAGGACATGTGTACTCGTGTTGATATTCAAATATGACTCCTCCAACCAAATCGTAATACTGTTTTTACATTTTTTCTGACTTGTATTCTGACCTTGGCCTGCTCCACCGGGGCTGTGTGCGCGTTGCATTTGAGGCTCTGTTGTGGGTTCAGCTTTTTCTGGTAGTCTTTGACCCAGTCCGTGATGCCCAGGAGGATCCCCAGCCGATGCAGACAGTTCATGTGTCTCGGGTCGGACTGGGCCACAGTGATCAGGATCTGTTTAGACTTGGCCTGGCCCAAGACAAGAGAGAAAGGCTCCAAAAACACCTGGAAGTCACATTCACGCAAGAACATACACAATCATTTCTTAATCAGAGTTACATCACTCCCTTCAACAGAGTTTCCGTATTCATGTCCAAAAACATGTTGACGGAAACGATGTTGTCATAAATGCAATTTCAATAACTATTTCTTGCGAAAAGGTGTTAGAATGGTAGCTTTAATCCTGTGTCTCATGGTATGCTTACACTGCAGTAAGTAAAAACAATAATCAACAATTAGCCAGAAATCTGTTGTATATGTCTGACCAGGTTGGCATGACAACTGTAACACGAATAACCACCTCCTCAGAAATGTAATTTAGCAGATATAATTCACAGGCTAAAGCTGCCCACTCTTTTTGACAAGGACACACTGAAATGTTGGTACAGCTTTTGTGTGCGTTTGTTAAAAGCTGTGGTTCGTCTCCACTCTGTCCGTCTCCACTCTGTCCGTCTCCACTCTGTCCGTCTCCACTCTGTCCGTCTCCACTCTGTCCGTCTCCACTCTGTCCGTCTCTACTCTGTCCGTCTCTACTCTGTCCGTCTCTACTGTGTCAGTCTCTACGTATAATGGGCTCAAGTGCGGAAACATTTTGGCTGGCAGGCTGGCTCGCTCCGTGCCCTGATTGTAGCAAATCATCATACATTTCCATTTCCTCTTCAGCCTACTTAAGGAGCCATGGGATGAATTTATGATATGATATGATTTAGTCCTGAAATCTACATGGGCAAAGCAGTGCGACTGACCTGCTTCAAAAGAGCCCGGCAGGATCTAGAGGGGATTCGTGTCAAACATTCCAAGAAGAATTTGGCCACTCTGCTGTAACATGACGCACCCTCTTCAGCCTGGGACAGATCTAAGGAACACAATCATATTTTAGTAATGATGACACAATCATGCTGCATTTAAATGCAATTAATCATTCCAGCAGCACTTATTTCCTTGCAAATTAAAAAGGCATAAGGAATTAAAATTGAACTTAAATCAGCCCTGATGCATCATTACCTTCTTTAGCCACAGCTGCTGCCAGGGAGCTATGCATGTGATTGGCCAGGAGGGCTGTGGGAGCATTGACGATCCCATCAGCTACTACCATGGACACAAGGTGGCCAGCTGTGCCGACAGGGTCGAGGATCATAGCGGCACTGGAGAAATGCTTGTCTCCTGTGAGTGTGGTGATCCTGAGGAGCAAACCTGGTGTCACCTCCAACGCTGCCAGGCCTGTATCAGCTGTGTTGGAAGCAAATAAAATTCTCATTTAATAATATTTTCTCTCATCAAATGGGCATGTCTGAGGAACAGCAGAACAGCGAGTTAAAATTGACGTTTATTAAGGAATGATCGAGCCATACAGAAACTCCTACCTGCATTTCTTTCAATGAAATCTCTGAGGGAGCCATGCAAGGGTTTGAAGATCAGCTCCCATTGGCTCCACTCACTTAGATCTTCCAGCAGAGGACAGGAGAGCAAGCTGGCCAGGGCCTGGACCTTGGACATCTCACCTAGGTGCCCCACTGCCTCACACCCACCTTCAGTACTGTGGAGGGATGTGGGAGACAGGAGGACATAGATGAGGACAAAGTTTTGCAGGTTTAGTTACATGCAACAACAATCTCTTCAAAATTCGATCAAAATGTCATCGCATTGCAAGTTATGTTTTGGCAGATGGAACATTTTGATTCAACTATTCAATCTCCATTTAAGGAGCATTTCAGCGATTCCACACACAAAGTTAAGTTTATTCATCATGATAAGTAGGATACTGTACAGCCTGTGGATCTGGACGAAGCTTTCCAAAATAAAAGAAAAAGAAAAAAAGGTTACTGAGCTTGGGCTCCAAAACAGAAAGCCTGACTACTAACACTGCTAACCTTGATTTGCTGTGTTTGGCAAACAGGGCTGACTCGTAGTAGACCTGGCTCAGTCCTCCTCCAGCCAGCTGTCTCTGCCGTTGGACCAGGCCAGCCAGCATGTGAAGAGTGCCGTAGCCCAGGTCACGACTGTCCCGGATCCTGTAGTGTGATCTCAGTGCCGACTCAATGTGGTAGAGCTGGGGAAAGGAAGGTGAATGTTAATGTTCCTGTCACCTTCTACAACATTGTACAGGGAAAGGGTCGGAAGAGCTTTGATTTAGTTCTTAAGTGTATATGTTTTTTAGATGTGCATTTAAATGACTCACTTCATCTGGATCAGTGGAGTCACAGTCGCCACACTGTGTGATGAACTCAAACACGTCTTGTCTGGTGGGTCCGAATCCACTGCCCGCAAGTTCCATGCTGCCACTGCCCAGGATCAAAGTAGACCCCAGTGTGTCCTGCAGCAGCTGCACACAACCACAGACAATAAACAGGACGATTTTATATATATATATATATATATATATATATATATATATATATATATATATATATATATATATATATATATATATATTATATATATATATATATATATATAGATATATAGATATATAGATATATATAGATATCGTATTTTCCGCACTATAAGGTGCACTTAAAAGCCTTTAATTTTCTCAAAAAGCGACAGTGCGCTTTATAATCCGGAGCGCTTTATACATGGATTAATTCTGGTTGTGGTTACTGATCATGAAGCGATTTTGTGTGGTACATGGCGCTCTGTCAAAATGTTTTAGTACAACTTTGGTAAACTACAAAGCCGCACCGCTTGCAGCATTACGGCTACCGTAGTCAGGAGCGTCACGGAGTAATACATACTGTGCTTCACCATAATATTACAGTGTGTGTGTATAAGGACCCCAAAATGGCACCTGTCAAGAGACACGCTTACGACGCGGACTTCAAACTCAAGGCTATCAGTCACGCAGTAGAACATGGGAATAGAGAGAATTCAACATTAATGAATCAATGGTACGGAAGTGGAGGAAGCAAGAAGATGACGTTTGATTTGGCGGTATCAGACTGTTTTTTTTACGTGTTACAACTGAACAAGGTTGGGAGTTATTGTGAATACGCTCATTAACGTTTGAACAATGTTGAGTTATTGTGAACACGTTTAATAAAGTTTGACTGACTGACTTATCTGACTGTTTTGTTTCGCTTAATGCGCCTTATAGTCCGGTGCGCTTTATATATGAAAACAGATCGAAAATAGACCATTCATTGACAGTGCGCCTTATAATCCAGTGCGCTCTATAGTGCGGAAAATACGGTATATAGATTTTTTATAGATCTTTACAAGAGCGGTAAAACACTTCAGATCTATTTTACAGACTCTGAGTTAACAGTCAAATAAAAGATGAAAAAACTTGTACCTGAATGTGTTTAACCAGGAACTCAAGAAAGTTTCCTTGCTCTAAAGAGAGGAAATCTTTGACCTGGAAGTGTTTGGTCAACTTCTTCTCCAAAGAGGCCATGCTGGCCAAAGTGGTGGCTGTGTTCTGAGAGGACAGGCTGTCTTTGAGGTACTGCTTCACTTTGGCTGAGGGCAGAAATGTCTGTAAATCATAGTCTAATGTGGAGCAGGTACATTAATAATAGACATTATTAGATTAGCTAATGTGTGTGGGGCAGAAACACTATATCATGCATTAATACCTTCACTGGGGAGGGAGGTGGTGGGTTTGTCCTGATCTTTAGTTTGTCCGGTGGTGTTGGATGTCTTCTCTTTGGGCACCAGGTCTAGTGGGACAGCCATGGAGCCTCCACAGATCGCCAGCTGAAACAGAGCCTTTGCCAGCCGGTTACCTGACACCTGCAGCAGGAAGCTCTGGATGTGCTGGATTTGAAATTAAACAAAAAAGGTATAGGTACATAAAGGTACAGACATGGTAGTCGTTGACATTACAAATGACTATTGAGTACTATTGCGTAAAATGAGAACGAGGTGTTCTCTGGCAGGGCACCTCCAGTAGTCATCAAATGTAATTGTTGTTAATGTGTAAACAAAACAAGCATTCCATTTCAAAGTCTTTGCTTTAAACAACATGCATCACCCCATCTGTGTACAAAGCAAACACAAATACACAAAATCACTCTGGCCAGTATTCATGCATGGCAGTACAGTATGTGCCATGCAGCCCACCTTCAGCTGTTCTGATCAATATTAAGACTTTACTAAAAGCTTAGCAGTTTGAATACATGCTGCCAGTGTGAAACCTTAACCCATTGTTGCCCTTTGTCTGCTAAGTTCGACTGGTCGATTGCCTGCACAGTGCTTGTTGCTACTAACTCCCTCTGCTGGCCTTGGAAGGAGGAGCTGGGAGCTGATCCTTGTCGTTGTGGGAAACAGTTAGTTGTTTAGGCAACCCAGGAAGTCTATGCTTTCTCAAACATAAAATGTTAACTTCTACACACATTTTTACACCCGTGCCAAATTCTACAGGATAAATATAATTCCAGAACATGTACAAGTAGGCGACTGTCAAGAGGAGTTAAGCCACAAATCTAATGTCTAGCCAGTTTCCATCAGCTAAAACTTTTTTCTTACGCCCTCATTAAGGATTAGGAGATTAAGGGTGAAATTTTGTTAATGAGTTCAGAACTGGAGAGCAGCTCTGTAAGTCTTTGTTATCCCCCTCATGGTGGGAGGCTTAGTGGAATTAACACCCAGCAGCTTAAAGTAGCAATTTAGGGACACAAGACCAGAGTGTCAGAACCATTGATTCCCACACTGCCACTGAGCAAGCCCGTGTGATGCATCTGACCAATCAGACTCATTAATGGAATGCAGCTGACAGTGTTTAGAACCCACCTTAGCCATCTTGGGACTGAACACCCCCTCTACGTTGGAGAAGACTTCCAGCGCTACCTCTGCTGCCGGCATGGAAGCATACCTCTTCCTGAGGTCTAAGCTGCCTGCTACATGCAATGACTCAAATATGCCCTTCTTTATCTTTCTCAGCCGCTCGTAGGTCTCCTCCTCCATCTCATTCTGGATGACTTCCCTGGCTTGCTCCAAGATGGAGTGCTCACATCGACTCACCTTCAATAAGGTCTAAAGGGGACGGAGAAGGACAGTTAAACAAGCTGAGAATTATGTACAAACAAACATATTCTTCATCTCAACTGTGCCACTACATGTCCAGCAGATTTACTACCAAAGTACGTCCAACAACAAACTGAAGTGTGCCAGTACTTGTGGACCTGTGATGTGTTGAAGGAAATTAAATTACTAACAACTAAGATGTGTTTATTTGCTTTTACAAAACATATATTATTAGCATAAATGTGTGTTGATTTTCAGAGATGATCAGAAAGTAAATATAGAGAGAGAGGAAGTTCCTTAAGAGAGTCTTTGTACAATAAGGTGTTTGAGGGGAATTCATGTTATCATATTCCTTGCCAGCATGAATAGATGTGCCTCAAATCCAGCTGTAGATTAAGAGCAAAGTCTGCGTTGTTTTGAAAATGAAGCACAAGAAAGCTCATGGTAAACGGCGCCAGCCTGGATGGGAGGTTTGAGCGTCCCTGTAACATCCCTGTGAGATAACTGTGGCCCTACTGTAACAAAGAAATGTGTATGTGAGAGTCTAATTGTTGATGCAGCTGGTGGGAAAAGGATGAGAGGATATAAGAAATGACCTTGTTGTTGCCTAACAGGTAAGTGTGTGTCATAGTGTCATAGTGCCTCCACGTGGGCGAGACTGTAATGGCACTTCAACCAGTTTTTTAATTCACAAGCAATCAGAGACTCTCAAGGGACTTCTGTGTTTTGATCGCTGAAATATTCCAAATCACCAGGAGAAGGTTTTAAATGATAGGGGAAGAAATAATATTTTCTCTTCATTCTGAATCCACACTCTTCGTATTTTCACATCTGTATTATGCTCATCTGCAAATCAGAAGATTAAAAACGTTGCACTTAAATAGAATAGAAATAGAGTTTCCTTCATCGGTCTCAGTGTTTGGTTCCGACACATCCATCTCGTGGTTATTTAAAGTTCAAGACTAAACAGGAAGAAGAAAACTACGACGACAACAACACACATAAACAAAGTACACAGTGGTGAAGTAGCAGTATGTTTTAGCTATTTATAGCTGAACTAGAAAGAGTGTTAGCGTTTACCCAGTGGCTGTTCCATAACAATGTGTTCAAAATACACTTGGATCAGGTGAGAGGTGCCAAGTTTTTATGCAACACCATGGTAGCAGGGGGAGTGGCTATTTTGAAGGGGGGGAGCATGTGGTGCAGTAAAAGTGATCAGTGCTAAGCAGGATTCAGTGGTGCAACTAAACTATTTGAAAATGTGCGATGGATTGGAAGGATTTTGACCACCAATTCAACATTTTAGGTTTTCTTCAAGATAATCTGTAAACACATTTTATAAAGAGCTTCGGTTCAGCAATACTTTTAGAAATGACACTAACACTCTCAGGACAAACTATGTTCAGTCTACATAATGTTGAGACTCTATAAACAGCAACATGATCAGTATTTTCTTCATTGCATCAAACTGCCAGACAAGGTCAGCCAGTACGAAGGTGACGCTATGGTTTTATAATGGTGAAATAAAGATGTGCATAAATCTGTCATGTAAAAATGTGATATAATATTTTTATTGATATATTTTGCCTATAAAGCATCTAACTTTGGATCATAAGAGGACACTGAGATCCGACTAGGTAACACATGAAAATGTAGAGATTGATAGAGGATGTAAATATTCTCAGCAATGATTTAGCCACTTTTATATTTTACGGGATTTACTCCATCAGAAATAGTGAAAATAAAAATAAGTGCAGAATAAAATAGTGCAGAATAAAACAACCTTGGAAGGCTGCAGGATGTCATGTCCCTTACCGCTATGGGCAGTCCAACGCTGTGTATCCTGATCCCCAGCTCGTAGGGAGAGTCACAGTTGTAGTGGTCAGCCAGATACTTCATAAACTCAGCCAGGTCTACTTTTGGCTTGTTCTGCTGCCTCCTATAGACACGAAGTTGCTAAACAATGGAAACAGAGCAGTAACATTCAGGCTAAATAATTAAAGGTGGAATAAGCTCAGACAAGACAGAACGCACATCAAGCGCCACAAAACTCACTTTCATTAGGTTGAAATGTAAAAACTGTGTGGACTTGTCATCAGGTGTATTATCGGTGACTGTTACTTGCTTTCCGGTTTCCTGGACTTTGTTGTGCTGAATGTTAAGAATGATCATCGTGCAGCACAAACTAAAATACAGTCCGAGTCATCTACAAGCTGCACGCCATTGTTTACATATTGCCAAATTAAGCTCAGCCACAGGGATTTATTGTTGTGTGACACCTTGAGGTCCTTTGCATTATTTTTAAATGGCCTTCCTGATATAATTTGCAATCTCTTAGTTAGTTGATGTTTTTTGTAACTTGTACATTACAGCTATACCAATAAATACAAATATCATCAATCACCAGTTTCATCAAATGAATCCAAATATCATTTGCCATGTGAGTGCTACCTTTAAGATGTCAATTGTCTCGATCTGGTGAATATCGTCATCCTTAGTGTTACTGTCAATCTTGAACATGCGGTGGATGAGGGGGAGTTTGCAGAGGGGCCCCAGGTTCAGCTCTTCATAGCGCTTCTTGTTCTTAAGGCCAGCCAGTGACTGGCCCAGCTCATACAGCGTACAGATGGACACCACTGCTTCACTTGACTGAGAGAAAGAGAAAACAAAAAAGACTTTAATCAATCAATCAATCAATCAATCAATCAAAAAACTTTATTGTCATTACGAGATTATACAAAGTACAATTCAAATGAAATTTCGTTTGTCCTGGCTTACTGTAAAAGTGACTGTAAAAGTGGTCATAAATATTTAAAAGTGTCGTGGTGCTGATGCATAAATCTAAAATAAAATGTGTACTTAAAATATAAATGTACTTTATATAAATATATATATACACTCTATAAAATATATACATTTAAGAGTCCTTAGAGTGGAGTCCACATCACATTGCTCAGGAGAAAAAGTTATTTTTGGTTCAACAGTCTGATGGTTTGGGGAAAGAAACTGTTGCAGAATCTGGTTGTTCTGCTCCTTATGCTGCAGAACCTCTTGCCAGAGGGCAGCAGGGAGAACAGGCCATGGTGGGGGTGAGTGGGGTCTTTTATAATGTTCTGGGCTCTGGTGAGGCAGCGTTTATTAGCAGTGTCTCTGATGGAAGGAAGAGACGTCCCGATGATCCTCTCCGCTGTCCTCAACACTCTCTGCAGAGACTTCCAGTCTGAGGTGTTGCAGTTTCCAGACCAGGTAGAGATGCAACTGGTCAGTATGCTCTCTATGGTGCCTCTGTAGAACGTGGTGAGGATGGGAGGGGGGAGCTGTGCTCTTTTCAACCTGCGCAGAAAGTGCAGGCGCTGCTGTGCCTTCTTCACCAGTGAGGAGGTGTGAAGGGACCAGGTCAGACTGTTTGTGAGTTGCACCCCCAAGAACTTTGTGCTGTCTGTGGTCTTCACTGCTGAGCCGTTGAGGAGGAGTGGTGTGTGACAGTGCCGCTTTTTCCTGAAGTCAACAATGATCTCTTTTGTTTTGTCATTCAGGATCAGGTTGTTGGTGTGACACCAGTCTGTCAGATGTTTCACCTCCTCCCTGTAGGCCAGTTCGTTGTTGTCCCTGATGAGTCCCACCACAGTTGTGTCGTCCGCGTACTTCAGGATGTGGTTCGTACTGAACCTGGCACAACAGTCGTGGGTCATCAGGGTGAACAGCAGTGGACTCAGAACGCAGCACTGTGAGGAGCTGGTGCTCAGAGAAATGGTGCGAGCAAACACCCAGCTTATAACAAGTATTAGCAAATGCATGTGTACCAACCTCTATGAACATGTTGATCTCTCTGATGATGTATTGAAGGTCTTTCAAAGCCGGAATCTTCCAGGGTTGTATCCTTCCTGCATCCAAAGAGGGAATCTGCATCAGCCTGCACACCCTGGATATCACCTGAATACAGTTGTGAAAGGCATTGAGGGAACAAGGAGGAAATGAGATACAGTACATTAGTTAGTTGTATTAATTCACACAATTAACACATTGAGGGTAAAATCTACCCTTGGGCTAATAGAAACCATACATTTGTGTTTTTGTCACATGAATTATTCTGCGTTAAAGTATTGTAATTTAATTCTTTACTTTTCCAACATTTCTCACAAGGTCACTTTCTGAAAGTTCAACATGTCATGTTGCTACATTGCATCATTGTCTACTGCTGGTTGATACATTTATATCTATGACAGTTGACTGTTGGTGCCGAATGGAGATCGCAGTGTTTAAGGAAGATTTCTTTTAAGCAACTTAAGTAAATAGGATGACCTTGTGAAAGACCGTTTAGATTTCCTGGACAAAAATCCTGGCCGCTGTGTCACATGGACCGCCCGCTCCACCAAGCGAGGCACCCCTAGCGCCCCATGAGAGCGATATTAAAATCAATACAAATGTGTCCTCTTCCTCCTCACCTTCTCTTTGGTGACCAGCTCTCCCTCTGAAGCGATGTCTCGTATCACATCATCCATCAGACTGTTGACTGAATCCTGATCCAGGACTCTGTTCCTGTTCCTCCTCCACCCTGTGATCTCCTCCCCATCCTCCTCCAACGCTTCTACTGCTCGCATATTACCTCCATGGACCTCCCTCAGCTGGGCATGATAAGCTTCTTTAAAGACGGTGAGTCTGCCCTCTCTCTGGGTCGCATCTTTAATTTTGCTCTTCTTCTCTTTGGTCGAGTTCCCATCTGCCCCCAGCACTGGAAAGTCAGAGCTAGAGAGGAAGTTTGACACAATGGCCTGTTGCGGTTGTTCTTCTTCAGGCTCTCTCAGAAGATCCCGTGGTGCTGTGGAAGGATATGGCAACAACAATTTGTTTTATAAGTATGGATAAGTGACAATCTTTGTTTTTTATGCATGAAAGTGAACGTTGTCATGATTAGCTACCTGCAGTTGTCTGCAAAACAACAGTCTTGGGAATTGCTGTTGGTTCAGATTGAGTGGGAAGCTTCTTCGGGGAAGATGCTTCCCAGCTGTCATACAGAGACATGTACTGTGTGATAGGAAACTGCTCACCAAACTGCTGAGAATAGCAGGTTTGGAGCTGGTCCATTGATGGAGCACTCAATTGGTACTTCTTCATCACCTGGAACACATCAATAACCTTTTACTGACCAGGTGGTTTATATACAGTAAAAAGGTAGACTGTGGTAATTACTTTGAATGCTGTAAAGGTCATAGGTCAGTTTTTAGGTTAGAAAGGTACATCAAAGAAACACTCCAACATCCAAATGCAAACTACAACAATGTCCAATGTATTACTGTAGCTTAATATCTTTAAATGTTTTGTTTTGGAGTGTGTTTATATCAATAATGACTATAAGCTTGTGAATTGTTATTAGTTGATTAACACACAAAATACTAATTTTCTCAAATGCTTTAATTATATCTGTGAATATACCTCAAAAATACATTGTCAAAGTCAGCCAAAAGGGATTACAAATGCAAAATTGCCTTTTTTGCTTGGTTGATATCTGACAGACAAATTAAATGACATGCCCTTTTTAAATGTACTGAGGTGAAGCATTAGTTATGGGACAAGGCTGCGGTTTTTTCAAATTTCAAAAGAGTTTTTTTTTAATTCAGTAATGTTTTGTTTTTTTAAATAATGCCCAGCTGTTTTGGGATATTACTTTACATTTGTGAGCAGTATTTAAAGATTTTTGGTTTTGGATTTTCCATTTGGATTGTTACTGTGCCTTGTTAACCAGCGAGCGCCAGCCTCAGAAGCATGGTGAACTCATAAACCACATTTCTAGCAAATGTGACCTTTAACCAAATGTGAGTTTGGTGAAAGGTAATTAGCATTATGTTAGGATGAAACATGCACTGTCGGGGTCACTACTAGGTACAAGTTGAATGAGTATTATTGTATGTTTTGCTTTAATGTCAAAGGTACTCAGATGTACACTGCAAACAAATGTTAACAGAGAAAACACAATTGGACTGAAAAATACTCTGTGGTCCATATGTATATTTGTCTTCATAACTCACCTCTATGACCCTCTGGTACAGCTGCTCTTGAGTCAATTTCTCAGCTGGCTCGGATGCAGTAAAGAGTGGGTTAACAGGAAGACCGTGGGAGGAGAACAAAGAGGCAATGGGAATCAAAGAAGGACCTAAAAGGTTCATTCCTGTCTGAGTGGGAGGTACATTATGAGAGCTGACATCAACCTGTGGCACTGTAACACTTGGAGTAGCACTACTCTTCTCAATAAGTGTTTCAGTTCTCTGTGGTGTGGCAGGCCTGCTGTCCTCTGGGGCTGGCTTCCCAACTACAGGCTGATTTTGAGGCTGGTAGATCTTATGGAAAACCACGCCCCCCTGTACAACTAGATCTCCTTCTAAAGATGCTACAAGGGAGGAAATAGTTTTGAAGCCAAAAGAGGCTAAGGCCAGGTTGTGGTGGTATCTCTGGCTGTAGACTATAGCCACCATCTTCAGAGGAACCCCATCTGGGAAATCTGTCATCATGGTCACAATATTTTCCAAAACGTTCTCAATCTTCTCCTTGTCTTCCTTGTCTTCTGTAGCTTTTGCTGATGCTTCAGCTCCAGCTTCAGCTCCAGCTTCAGCTACAGCCCGGCTGCGATGGCACTTGTGAAACACCAGTTCCCCCTCCACAACCAGATCCCTGTCCAGAGAGGCTACCAGGCTAACTATGGAGTCGAAGCCCAATGAGGATAAAGTCAGGTTCTTTTGGTATGTCTGGCTGTAGGTTACAGACAGCTTCTTCAGCTGGATCCCAGCTAAGTGCTCCTTCACCATGGCCACGACATCTTCCAAAACCTTCTCCATATTCTTGCTGTCTTCTGTAGCTTTTGCTGTTTGTCCAGCTCTAGCTCCAGTTACTGCCCGTCTGTCACCGCGATGGTACTTGTGAAACACCAGTTCCCCCTCCACAACCAGATCTCTGTCCAGATAGGCAACCAGGCTAGTTATGGAGTCAAAGCCCAATGAGGATACAGTCAGGTTGCTGTGGTAGGTCTGGCTGTAGAATACAGCCAGCTTTTTCAGGGGGATCCCAGCTGGATGCTGTGTCACCATGTCCACTACATCTTCCAAAACCTTTTCCACACTCTTGCTGTCTTCTGTAGCTTTTGTTAATGCTCCAGCCCGTCTCGAACGGCTGGGAGTTTTGTGAAGCACCAGTTCTCCCTCCACAACCAGATCCCTCTTCAGATAGGCAACCAGACTAGCCATGGAGTCAAATCCCAGGGAGGATAAGGTCAGGTTGCTGTGGTAGGTCTGGCTGTAGAATACAGCCAGCTTTTTAAGGGGGATCCCAGCTGGGTGCTGCTTCACCATGGCCACTATATTCTCCAGAACCTTCTCCATTTTGAGTGATGCTATCGGAGGAAACCTTTGACCATCAATAACAGATAAACACTGCAAAGCAGTTTACCAGTAGTCTGTGTACTCATTAATATACTACATACAATGCATGTGGCTGAAGTAATATGTTATAAAACACACCCATCTATGATACTACCCCAGCTTGTCAAGAATAAAAAACATGTACTGTATTTTCTTAAACCATAAGAATTACATAAATAATTATTAAAAAACTGTAGTTGTACCAAAACATCAAACAGCGATGCTACTAATTAGCCTACGGATCACATGCCCAACATAAATAGAGGCACGTGGGTAAACTAAAGTCAACAGTACAAAGTTGCATGAAAAGAAATAGAGATCGGGTCTATCTTACCTATTCTTTCAAATGACAAGATTTGTGGTTCATCTCTCTCAGAAGGTTAACTACTGTGTATAAATCAGAACAGCAACCTTCCTGTTGTAGCTTTCATACTCCCCTCCCTCCCTCCTACTTTCCTTTCTGATGAAAATTACAGAGAAAGGAAACTGAAAGTAACTGGTAAGCTCATGCAAGTATATGGTTGCTGTTGACTCTCATATTCCTGGAAATGGTTATGCCTCATCTCACCAGCAAAGTACTAAAACCATTATGCAAACAAAAGCAGCTGGGATTGAAATAGTTCATCATACAGGTCTTTCATGACCTACAGTAAATCTCTTTGTCTGAGGCACTAATTCATTTAGGCATGTTATTATATTCAAAGGATATTTGTAGAGACCAGATGACGGGGTAATTATTCTTACGGGGTAATAGAAGTAGGTAAAACTGATTGTACGGGAACATAAATACAAAAAGAAATGTGACGGAGGAAGGAAGGAGAAAGAAACTGGCTTTGAGTTTCACATTCCTGACTTGCCTCAGCTGATTCCCTGAAACTGCTGTGTAACAAACCATGTGACCCTTATAATATCGTTACGTCAAACAAAACAGAAGTTAAGTATGCAACTTTGACACTGGATTTCTTGAAAAGCTAATCTACATCTACCAGCCCATCTCTTTCGGGAAACCGTCTTGCAAACTAACCAGAAAGACTGACACAATAGTTATCTTTGCACATTGACAGTAAAGAATGGATGGCAAAATTCATGCTAATAAATCCACTGTCAAAGGGTACAGAGCACCATCCATGATGATAACCAGCAAACCTTCACAATTGTACTCCCCAAGAACAAACACCCTTTGATGTGTAAAATCAGCTTAGTTCTTCTTTAACAACCAATTCTAAGTTAGCATGTATCACTCTTACACAACTGAATCGCACTTTCTTAGCTTCTTTTCACTTGAAAGGTTCAAGTAGATGGCAGTGGTGTTGCTGATGGCACTGCTCAGCTACAGCCATAGTAAATCAAATGTTAAGTGACAATTTATTAATTGATTGAAAAGGCACAGTGCTTTCTTGTACTACATGAAAATCTGGCCCATTGTCTCTGTAGACAGATATTATGCAATGATGTAAACTATTCTGCTTCAAGAACAACAAAGCAGGGTTTGTAAGAAGTCAGTTAGGTTACTAAAAACAGCTGTGTGCATTTATGAAAAATCCACTGGCAAAAGCCACCAACAACATACCTTGCATTGGTCAGTTTGTGACTATGTGGTCAATGCATCATATCCTCTCTCTCCTCACAGCTGGCGCTGTTGTAGCTTGTAGCATGGGGAAGGCAGGGCAACTGGTGAGGAGGAAACAAATATGAAAGACAAATGTAATAGAAACTTAGCTAAGAGCAGAGGAGTGACAGGACTCTCTGGGTCATTTATCTGAGTTAAAACTAGTCATTCAAAACATAAGGTCCCAGGGTTCAATAACATGTTTACCTAAATCAGTGTTGTCCTACAACCCAGGCTCACGATCCTTGACAAGTATTGACCTAGTGACCCAGCATAGTTGACACAAAGAGACGTTTCCCATCTACAGTGAGGGCAGGCGGTGAGGATTTTGCTTGGCATGTAGGCTACTATATGCCTGTGGACTAGCTTTTAAAAATAAGATATGTATTTTAAAAAAAGAATACAGCTTTATAGCTTTATGTATAGACAGTCATGTTAGATTATTACTTATAATATTACGCAAATACATTGTAAAGAAGGGGGGGGGGGGGGGAATATGACTATGTGCGCCTCCTCCTCCTCCTCCCCCTGTCAGACGGTAATGTAACGTTAACTTAAATGGCACAACGCGCGTGCAACCAGAGACAAAGTACTATTAGCAAAACACCAACTAAGTTCACTTACGTTCTAACAATATTTGAAAACTTAATAGCAACACTAATGTTAACTAAAATAGCGGGTTAAGCATGATTGACTGACTCTCCAGCTACCTTGTTATTGTCCCCTTGCAGTTGTCGATTGTGTATCTTCGCTTACTTACATTCAACATCCTCCGTCTCTTTGCTGACGTAAATAACCATGGCAATGTAGAGCTAATGGGGCCATTAGCGGAGCTGCTATGCCGGCTAACGTTAGCTATTAATACCAGAAGTATTATATAACTTTATTAATTAACTATATTAGTCGATCAATAACGAACGTTACAAAAGCCGGTGTCACAGTATTGTTAATTTGGAATCGTATCACTGCTGCATTTAGGTTTCATATGGCACGAAATTAAGAAGCAAAAGTCATAAGATGCTCATATTGTTTGCAACAATAGCCGGCTACCTAGCTAACGTTATGCTGCGTTCAAGTTCTATAACAAAGATTGTAAATACAAACGCTCTATTCTAAGAAAACTGTTAATGTACAAAGAATTCTCCAAAATGTAATTTATTTCAATCACAAACATTGCCTATCCCGGCTTTCTGCTGTTATATGCTTCTTGATTATTGTTTATTTTGTCCCCTATTTTGTTCGTGAATGTTTATCATTAATAGTAATCAAATGACGTAGAAAGCTGTTGATGTATTTCAGTCAATCCGTATCACATTAACTATTTTTATTTTCAGTGTAAAAGAGAAGCTTGGTTGCTCAAAAATAGACGACTAACTATCTAGTTAACAGGTTTCAGAGGGATCTACCTGAAGACAAATGTCAGACGTTTTTTCTCACCGGTAGCCTGAATGCAGTGTTGAGATGAAGAAGCGACATAAATATTTGCCAGGATTGTAGATTGTAACTGCCTCGTGAATAACTCATTCTTGAATTCGATTCTGAATCGATACACTGGAAACAGAGGTGCACATATTCACGAAGGCAGCAAGAAATACAATTTGATAGCCTATTCCATTAAATAACTTAGATTTGTATAGTCAGTCATCATATACATTATAGGCCTATATGAGCTATCAAATTCAAGGTATAGGCTTATATTTTTCCATTAAAGAATATTTTTTTATTTTTTTAAAGTGTAAGAAAGGATGCTCAACAATCAAAAAGGAAAACAAAACAGAAAAAAGGAGATTCCTCCTGTTTATCAATATACCTTAAATATTTTGTTTTTAAATAATATATATATATATATATATATATATATATATATACATAATATCATCTAGGCTAATTGTACCTGGGTGGTTGTTCAAATCAAATCAAATCAAACTTATTTGTATAGCCCAATATCACAAATTATACATTTGTCTCAGTGTGCTTTACAGACTGTACAGGTTACGACACCCTCTGTCCTTAGACCCTCGCATCGCACAAGGAAAAACTTCCTAAAAGAAACCCCAAAATGAAAGGGGGAAAAATGGAAGAAACCTCAGGGAGAGACTGAGGAGGCATCCCTCTCCCAGGACGGACAGACGTGCAATAGATGTCGTGTGTACAGGATAAACAACATGGTACAAATACAACATTTGACAGAAATTATGTTGTGTTGAAAAAAAAAGAGAAAGTTTGGATGAATCCAGGAAAATGTCAAAAAGGCTTCCCGGTGTCCAGCAGGACCAGGTCAGCAGGCGCAGCCACGATTCATAATCCTGACGTAAACTTTATCAGTGGCAACCTGCCACATGAGAGACAGACACTCCGGGGATGATGCCCCGGATGATGAGTTAGTAACATACATTTACATAAATGCATACAGATAGAGAGGGAGAAGAAGAGAGGGAGGGGAGGAGAGAGGAAGAGAAGGAAGAGAGCAGGGAGGTGTCCCCCGGCAGTCTGAGCCTATAGCAGCATAACTAGGGGCTGATCCAGGGAAAACCTGAGCCAGCCCTAACTATAAGCTTTATCAAAAAGGAAAGTCTTTAGCCTACTCTTAAATGTGGAGAGTGTGTCTGCCTCCCGAACACAAACTGGAAGCTGGTTCCACTGGAGAGGAGCTTGATAGCTAAAGGCTCTGGCACCCATTGTACTCTTAGAGACTCTAGGAACCACAAGTAACCCTACAGTCTGGGAGCGTAATGCTTTCTCTAGTTGGTTTATAAGGTACTATGAGATCTTTAAGATATGCTGGAGCCTGACCATTAATTGCTTTGTAAATCAGGAGAAGGATTTTGAATTCTATTCTGTATTTTACCGGGAGCCAGTGCAGAGCAGCTAATACAGGAGTAATATGATCCCGTTTCCTTGTTCTTGTCAATACACGTGCCGCTGCATTTTGGATCAACTGAAGAGTCTTAAGCGACTTTTTGGGACAACCTGATAACAATGAGTTGCAGTAATCCAGCCTTGAAGTAACAAATGCATGGACTAGTTTTTCTGCATCATTTTGAGACAGGATGTGTCTTATTTTTGCAATGTTACGTAGATGAAAGAAGGCAGTCCTTGAGATTTGTTTTATGTGGGAGTTAAACGACAGATCTTGATCAAAGATGACGCCAAGATTCCTTACAGTGGTGCTGGAGGCCAAGTTAATGCCATCCAGAGCTTCTATGTCATTAGAAAATGTGTTTTGGAGGCGTTTAGGGCCAAGTATAATAACTTCAGTTTTGTCTGTGTTTAACATCAAAAAGTTGCTAGACATCCAAGTTTTTATGTTCTTAAGGCATGCTTGAAGTTTAGCCAATTGATTGGTTTCATCTGGTTTAATTGATAGATATAATTGGGTATCATCCGCATAACAATGAAAGTTTATAGAGTGGTTCCTTATAATATTGCCCAAAGGAAGCATATATAAGGTGAATAGAATCGGTCCAAGTACAGAACCCTGCGGAACTCCAAGACTGACTTTTGCTGTCATGGAGGATTTATCGTTAACAAGTACAAATTGAGATCGCTCAGATAAATAGGACTTGAACCAGCTTCGTGCGGTTCCTTTTATGCCAACACAATGTTCCAGTCTCTGTAGTAGAATGTCATGATCAACAGTGTCGAAAGCAGCACTGAGGTCTAACAAGACAAGAGCAGAGACAAGTATTTTGTCTGATGCCAATAGAAGGTCATTGGTAACTTTCACCAGTGCTGTCTCTGTGCTATGATAAACTCTAAATCCAGATTGAAAAAGCTCAAATAAACTATTATTATGTAAAAAGTCACACAACTGTTTTGCAACTGCTTTCTCAAGGATCTTAGCGAGAAAGGGTAGGTTAGATATCGGCCTATAGTTGGCTAAAACCTCTGGATCAAGACCAGGCTTTTTAAGAAGTGGTTTTATTACAGCTACTTTAAAGGATTTTGGTACGTAGCCAGATAATAGAGACAGGTTGATCATATTTAATAACGAGGTGTTAATTAAGGGTAAAACTTCTTTAAACAGTTTAGTTGGAATCGGGTCTAAAAGACAGGTTGATGGCTTAGACGATGAGATTGTTGAAGTTAGTTGGTTAAGGTTGATTGGAGTAAAACAGTCTAGATATATTTCAGGAGTTACAGATGTTTTTAAAATTCCGGCAGTTGAAGTTAAGTCATTACCAATTGAGGTTAGGAGGAGATTAATTTTGTCTCTAATAATTATAATTTTATCGTTAAAGAAGCTCATGAAGTCGTCACTACTGAGAGATATAGGAATAGAAGGCTCTGTAGAGCTGTAGCTCTCTGTCAGCCTGGCTACAGTGCTGAAAAGAAACCTGGGGTTGTTCTTATTTTTTTCTATTAAGGAAGAGTAATAAGCTGCTCTGGCATTACGGAGAGCCTTCTTATACGTTTTAAGATGATCTAACCAGACTAAACGAGATTCTTCCAATTTAGTGGAACGCCATTTACTTTCAAGATTTCTCGACTTTTGTTTTAGTTTGCGGATTTGTAAATTAAGCCATGGAGCTTTCTTTTTCTGTTTTATGATCTTCTTCTTTAGAGGAGCGACAGAGTCGAGTGTTATTCGCAGTGAGGCTGCAGCGCTATCAACAAGATAATTAATTTGGGAGGGACTAAAGTTAGCATTGGAGTCCTCCATCATATTGATATTGAGTCCTGGTATTGAATTAAGTGCTGATGGAATCACTTCCTTAAATTTAGTCACAGCACTATCAGATAGACATCGAGCGTAGGATATTTTGCCTACTCGCTTGTAGTCCAGTAACAGGACTTCAAAAGTTATTAAAAAATGGTCTGATAAAAGAGGATTATGTGGACACACTGATTGTTTTGGCCTTCATAAACAAAACCCTTCCAATCATTGCTCGATTTCCATTAGACATCTTTCCTTCTGTCTTGATACACAGCAGCAAAGTGTTAGTTGTTTTCCCCCCTGTCAGTAGTAGTAGTAAAATATATCAACTATGATTAGACAGATTGCCATGACATGACATATTTTCTCCAAAGTTCTGTCTCACAAGTCATAACAGTGTAACTTTAATTTGCTACTTGGTGGCCACAAATTATGGCAGATCTAGGAAACAAAGATGTATGCATTAACTGTGTCATATTTCAATAAAGAAAAAAACATGTAACAGGACAATTATTTAGCTTTTGTCTTTAATAACTGAATACATTGTTTGTCATTGTTTTTCACAAAACACAACACAGAAATCATTAAAGCTACTAAAATGAACATTCATTTTGTGTTGAAGGCGGCCACAAGTAGGAGATAGAAAGTGGTCCTGGTGAGTTGGTGTGATCCCTATCGCAAGATGGTCTCTAGTTAGGTTGAAATTCAGTAGCAGGAGTAAAGGAAAGTAGAAGAAGCATGAACATCTTCTTGGACTGTACTTTCTATAAGCTACAGTTACCAAAAAGAAAGCATATTGAGTTGTGAATGTAAAAGAGGGGGTAGTGTTAAAACCACTTCTCTAGTCAGTGCATTAAAACATAGTTAGTAGCACCTGGTAAAACCCTGACTGCCTCATGGGTTTTGCGTTTCTTTTCCTAAATCTATCTCTGTATACGTGTAAGGAAATGTCGCGTCATAAACAATGTGAGGTCTCTGGCTAATAAGATGGACGAGCTAACTTCCCTGGTGAGGACTCAAATGGAATATAGGTTGTGCAGTTTAATTTGTTTCCCTGAGACATGGCTACACAGGGATTTTCCACTCTAATGCCTCCATCACCGGCTTTGAAACCATACGGGCGCACAGAAACCGAAAGGAGAGTGGTAAGAGGAAAGCAGGGGAGTTTGCCACAACAGATGGTCTGTAGCCCGATAATATTACTTTTAGTGGTCTGTGGTCCTCCTCCAACCACTTCAACCAGTGTCTACTGTGTTGCAATGTCCTCTTATAAGCGGACTATGGAATTGCTTTTACAAAACTACTTGGAACTATAAGTTGTCATGTGGAGTTCATTTCTTTCTTTCTTTTGAGGGGCTTCTTCCTTACTGTCCTTCCTTGATTTGGGCTTGTTTGTGTCTGTGTGCAGCTTCTTATAGCTTTCAATAAACCGTTAAACACGCTGTTGAATAGATCCAGACTGGTGGGAGATATGTTCACAAAATTAACTATATTATGTCAATTAGAAATATAGGCTTTTTTCTTTTTCAAATAATGACAATCACAGTTTCTTTGTGCAAAGGTATATCATTTATTAATAAATCAATGGATTACATTCATGCACATATGTATTACATATTCAAAATGTGTTTTCAATGTCTTTTGTTTTACACCGTATATAATAACAGAAAGGTGTGGCACACTCATGTTCCTTATATAAAATGATTCCTTATTATACTAATTGAAGACTTCAAATGTAAAGTTCTGTTTAAGTTGTTTGGAAGGGCAGATGAATGAAAAACACAAGATTAGAAAGCAACATTTTTTATGTGTATGTTGAAAAATGCAACTTTTGGGGGATTGTTTTAGGAAGAGCAAATTGGTCATAATGGTCAAAATATTGTGCGTTTACTGTGTTAGATGTGCATTAGTGTAGTGTAGTGTCGTGTTTTTCTGGTGATCAGCTGTGAAAGTTAAGTGCTTGTTGTTGTAATACTAATTTCGGCTACAAGAGGCTGAAGTGCACCACTACCCCATGTTCTAAATAGGACTAAGAGCAATAATGTTTTCTAGCTTGCCTCTCAAGACATTACTCCACAACATCTTTACATAGCAAATAGTTATTTTATGCTATATATGCAAAGAACCTTTAAGTAAATCACAATCATCTGCATTTTCTATACATGTTTATGCATCATTGGATAGTGGAATGACATAACTATTTCCTTTCAGGGTTTTTTAAAATCCCATACAAATTTATATTTGACATCTTTCATTTTGTTTTTGTAAACAGATTCAAAGTACTCTGCTTCTGCCACTGTTAGTTGGTTTTTCCAGTCTCCAGCAATTCCTGAAACACAACATGCAAAAAAAGGAATCAGATAACATTTGAAGGAAAGGTATGTGAAACTGTTGAAACAGGGTTTAGTGGAGGTGCCTCTCAGCTCAAGGACAGAGAAGTAACAAAGGAAAAGAAAGGGACCGGAGGACACTGACTAATTTGCAGCCTTTAATTGTGCACACAGACTAACTGCATCTTCATCAGAGTAAAAATGGACAGAGAGAAAAAGGCAAAAATATATAGTCAACCTACAACAGGTGAGTAATTCTCCTTGTATAATTGGTTATTCATTGTATGAGTGGGAGTTTCTGTTATCAGTGTCTAAGAGCCACACCTTATGCACCACAAACACAAACTGTAAGGAACATAAGAGCATCTCTTCTCTTCAAGTCATAAAGATAACATACACAAAGGACATTTACTGCATCCATGACGAGTAACAAGTTAAAGGAAATATGAATTATTCAGTTCTTCATTTTAGGCCAACGGGCTAAACTGTGTTAAGAGTATGAATCCAATATTGGTCTCCCTCGAAGGAGCAGTGAGTTTATCATGTCACCACCTGACATGGTTTCGAGGGTGAGCTTTTAAAGACGTCGCCCCTTCTTCCTGGAGTAACGTCCAAAAGGACCTGAAACTGTCAGAGCTGATTACTATGGGGGACTTTCAGTCCACAGTTCAGAGAAAATGGCCTGACTCTTGGTTAATGTGATTGCTCTTGATCTCTCGCTGAAATCGTTTTAAAACTGTGCCTGTTTTAACTGTTTTTAATATTGCATAATAACTGGATATTGTGTTCATTCATTTGTAGTGTGTGACCGTTTGTATTTGTCTGTTTGTATTGTCTGCCTCCTGTTTCGTTGGGAGGGACGAATAATGAATGGTGGGACTTGTGACTTGTGACCTGTTGCTCAACGTCACTCCCCTCTGATGACTCTCTCTCAATGTTGTGGAAAGTGAAGGTCGTGTGCTGGAGAATTTCTTTCTAGCCCCACGCCGGTCGTAGACTTTGCCCTCTACATAGTCTTTTGTGACCAGCTCATTTTTCTTATTTTGTAGGAATGGAGGTGTTTTTGGAATGAGGTTAGGGCTTGGTGATTTAATCAAAAGTATCTTGATTGACCTTGATAATCAGTTGATCTTTAAGAGTCTTGATGTCAGTGCTCACTTGTTGTTTTTGAAATGGTTAGACGCATCACATCTAAGTGGCATTTGTTCTGAATATGTTCCCATTTCTGGACATTTACTGGACGTCTCCAGTATTTAGAGAGTGAAAGAATGCCAGAAGAATCTCCGTCTTTCTTTTTGAAGTCTTTAAGATCTCTGGTGACAGACTTAGATTTCTCCGCTGGCTGAACAATGTCTTTAAATAGAGAGCACGGGGTCATAATGTTTGCACCTTCTTCAGGGTTTCTGCAAGTGTTTTGCAATCTGGGCCTAAGCATCTTTTTTAAATGTATTTTTAAAGATGTTTATTAACTAAAGTAATAATTGCAGGTTGTGTTTAACACTAGCGAATGCGGTTGAGAGAGAGAGAGCAAGACACACACATTTTTTTTTATGTGTAGAAAAATGGATTAAGTAACAACTGCATTTTGTTGTGCAACCCTGTGTTGCTAAATGATAATAAATGATCCTTGAACCCTTGATAATGTAGCTGAATCAGGTGTCTCTCAACTCTAGGACAGAGAGCTAACAAGGGAAAAGAAAGGGACTGGAGAACACTGTGTTTATATTTTAAATTGAAAGAAATACAGTATGTAATATGCTAAATTGTACAAGGTATGTATAGTACTTTTGTATTGGTAGTCATTTCCAGTAAATGTTGTTTGGCTGTATATAGATCGGATCAATAACAGTGAAATTTCACATGTGTTATTGACACTCACCTTTCCTGAGAAACTCAGACTTTGTCTGGTCCATGAATTCACGAGGAACAGCAGAGTAGTTGGACATTTTGTTCTGCTTCATGTTCTTGAACAAACATCGGTCTGCTATCTTCTCTGTCACTTCAGCGTCCAGAGATTTCTGCAAGAACTGAGCGATTCTGGCCAAAGAGTCCTTCAGGTCCTGCACCACAGACAAACACAGCTCATCTCATATTCCGGCAATGATTCTCACACTAAGACTGTGTATTCTTCTGGGTGTATATACAATATTTGGAGAAGAGATTTTAGTAAGCAGTTTTGAGGATTGTTGCTAAATTTCACCATGATCATCTCTTCATAGGAGATGTGCAGTATGCACTCTTTATCTTCAGCATTCAGCCAGCTCTTTACATGATCAAACCATGAGCCAAACATAACTAGAAGGAAAAGAAAGTCACAATTATTCCATTATCATGAGTACATTTGAACTTAAAACAATCATAAAAGGTATTTTCTTTGCCTTGAACTCATCTTGAACATGTTAAAATATCCAATATGTAACACTGAGCCACCTACTCAGGAATACGGGTCAGAATTTCACCTTTACTACTGATCCATATAATCTACATTTTGAGTCGTTAGCCCTCTGTGTGGAGCACCGGTGTGTAACATCAGCAACAGAAAGTTTGCATTTCCCCTGAGCTAGGTGTTGCTCCGGCTGAATTTAAGCGTACTGCTAACAAACCTCCGTCCACCTCCTGGAGCTTCCACCAGCTCCACTCCTGGAGAAGAAGCATCCTGGCGAGGACGAGGCGAGCGTACGATTAGTTTTCTCGTTTCTGCCACTTTGAATTTTTATCTAAAAACCCAAACTATCTGGGAAACTCTCTGGGAACCATCACCTTATCGTGGTGGAGAGGTTTGTGTGTCCCTATGAACTTTAGAGCTGTGTTGTCTGGAGCCTAGTGCTCCTGGTAGGGTCTCCCAAGGCAAATTGGTCTCAGGCGAGGGGCCAGACTAAGAATGGTTCAAAAACGACTTCATGAAAACAAGGGAAAGGAAAGGAGAGACCTTGCCCGGAGGAAGCCCGGGGCCCCCGTCTGGAGCCAGGCCCAGAGGGAGGGTCAGACAGCGAGCGCCTGGTGGCCGGGTTTGCCACGGAGCCCGGTCGGGCACAGCCTGAAGAAGCTACGTGGTGCCTCCCATCCATCCATCCTGTGGGCCCACCACTCATGGGAAAAACCGCTAGGGTCGGGTGCGCTGTCACACGGGTGGCAGTGATAGTCAAGGACCTCAACAGACCAGACCCGGGCAGCAGAGGCTGGCTCTGGGGACGTGGAACGTCACCTCTCTGTGGGGGAAGGAGCCGGAACTAGTGCGGGAGGTGGATCGCTACCAGTTGGATCTGGTGGGGCTTACCTCCATGCAGAGTCTTGGCTCTGGAACTGTACTCCTGGATAGGGGTTGGAGTCTATTCTTCTCCGGAGTTGCCCAAGGTGTGAGGCGTCGGGCTGGGGTGGGGATACTCACTAGCCCCCGGCTGAGCGCCGCTACGTTGGAGTTTACCCCGGTGGACGAGAGGGTCGCCTCCCTACGCCTTCGGGTTATGGGGGCTAAAACTCTGACTGTTGTTTGTGCCTATGCCCCAAACCGCAGTTCGGAGTATTCGGCCTTCTTGGAGACCCTGAATGGAGCCCTGCAGGGGGCTCCAGTAGGGGACTCCGTAGTCTTGCTGGGAGACTTCAACGCACACGTGGGAAACGATGGAGACACCTGGAGAGGCGTGATTGGGAGGAAGGGCCTCCCTGATCTAAACCCGAATGGTCGTTTGTTGTTGGACTTCTGTGCTAGTCATGGAATGGCCATAACAAACACCATGTTCGAACATAAGGATGCTCATAAGTGCACGTGGTACCAGAGCACCCTAGGCCAAAGGTCAATGATCGATTTTGTAATCGTATCATCTGATCTGAGGCCGCATGTTTTGGACACTCGGTTGAAGACAGGGGCGGAGCTGTCGACTGATCACCATCTGGTGGTGAGTTGGATCAAGGGGTGGGGGAAGACTCTGGACAGACCTGGTAAACCCAAACGGGTAGTGCGGGTGAACTGGGAACGTCTGGAGGAAGCCCCTGTCCTGGGGATCTTTAACTCACACCCCCGGCGGAGCTTTTCAGACATCCCTGTGGAGGTTGGGGGCATTGAACCTGAGTGGGCGATGTTCAAAACCTCTATTGCTGAAGCTGCGGTGATGAGCTGTGGTCTCAAGGTCTTAGGTTCCTCAAGGGGCGGTAACCCTCGAACACCATTGTGGACCCCGGTGGTCAGGGAACCCGTCCGACTGAAGAAGGAGTCCTTCCGGGTTATGTTATCCGGGAGGACTCCGGAAACAATTGCAGGGTATCGAAGGATTAGAAGGGCAGCAGCTTCTGCCGTGTCAGAGGCAAAGCAGCGGGTGTGGGAGAAGTTCGGAGAAGCTATGGAGAAGGACTTTCGGTCGGCACCAAGGTGCTTCTGGAAAACCATCCGGCACCTCAGGAGGGGGAAGCGAGGAACCATCCAAGCTGTGTACAGCAAGGGTGGGACCCTGCTGACTTCAACTGAGAAGGTTATCGGCCGGTGGAAGGAGCACTTTGAGGAACTCCTGAATCCGACTAACACGCCCTCTATGGTAGAGGTAGAGCTGGAAGCTGATGGGGGATCATCGTCAATGTCCCTGATGAAAGTCACTGAGGTAGTCAAACAACTCCACAGTGGCAAAGCCGCAGGGGTTGATGAGATCCGTCCAGAAATGCTGAAGGCGTTGGGTGTTGAGGGGCTGTCTTGATTGACACGCCTCGTCAACATTGCGTGGAAGTCTGGGACAGTGCCTAGGGGTTGGCAGACCGGGGTGGTGGTTCCCCTATTTAAAAAGGGGGACCAGAGAGTGTGTGCCAACTACAGGGGTATCACACTTCTCAGCCTCCCTGGTAAAGTCTACTCCAAGGTACTGGAAAGGAGGGTTCGGCCGGTAGTCGAACCTCTGATTGAAGAGGAACAATGCGGATTCCGTCCTGGTCGTGGAACAACGGACCAACTCTTTACTCTCGCAAGGATCCTAGAGGGGGCCTGGGAGTACGCCCATCCGGTCTACATGTGTTTTGTGGATCTGAAGAAGGCGTATGACCGGGTCCCCCGGGTGATACTGTGGGAGGTGCTGCGGAAGTATGGGGTGAGGGGGTCACTTTTGAGGGCCACCCAATCCCTGTACGCCCAAAGCGAGAGTTGTGTCCGGATACTCGGCAGTAAGTCAACTCGTTTCCAGTGAATGTTGGCCTCCGCCAGGGCTGCGCTTTATCACCAATCCTGTTCATGATTTTCATGGATAAGATATCGAGGCGTAGTCGTGGAGGAGAGGGGTTGCAGTTCGGTGAACTGAGGATCTCATCGCTGCTCTTTGCAGATGATGTGGTCCTTATAGCATCATCGGTCTGTGACCTTCAACAGTCACTGGATCGGTTCGTAGCCGAGTGTGAAGCGGTTGGGATGAGGATCAGCACCTCAAAATCTGAGGCCATGGCTCTCAGCAGGAAACCGGTGGATTGCCTACTCTGGGTAGGGAATGAGCTATTACCCCAAGTGAAGGAGGCCCGGAGAAGGGAAGATTGGGGTTCCTTACTGGAGCTGCTACCCCCGCGACCGGATCCCGGATAAGCGGTAGACGATGGATGGATGGATGGAACCCAAACTATCAAACCGCTCACGGACCATGGATGTGTTACTGACAAGCCACTTGGGGCAGCTCAACTTCTCCGGCCTCTCAGGTTGAGGGCAGACTGGCGCTCACTATCGCCTCTCGAAGTACAAGTAGTGTAACAAGACAGGCCGAGGCTAGCTTGTTAGCATACTTACTGTATGTCAGTAGATATCTCTGCAACACAACACTTAGACGTCTTTGACATAACGTCAACACTGTTACCTCTTCACACTCTGCCATATCTTACACGTTGCACCTTACAATCTTGTTACCAGGTTAAAGAATATATCTATTTCATAAAACACAGTCCAGTTAAGGGGTTCTTGTCACTTACTGACGTGTACTGTATTATCAATACATAATGTGCATTGTATAGGTGTTTCAATGAGAACTACCTTTTCCATCAAGGAACTTGTGGAGGAACTTGATCTGTGGGCCTGGGTTGACGAGGAAGGACGCCGTCCCATAATAATGAAAGGAAGACGTAAATACATCTTTGGGGTTCCTCATCACATAGATGACCTGCAGTGATGATAGGACACATTAATAATTTATGGAGCTTTGAAGACCCTTTTCGTCAAATATACTGGGATATATCACGCATCATCATCAATATCATTTTAATCTGTTCTGCTTTAATTTGCCACAAAGGGTTTTTTTCTCGACATATGTGTGTCTATACCACGTGCCAAAGAAAGACAAGGCCCGTTTTTGGTAGAAGACACTAGGGCAGGGGTCGGGAACCTATGGCTCTTTCGATGATGCAATATGGCTCGCAGACAATTTTGACCTGACATTTTGTAACATGATTAACAAGTAATAAATAATTACCGTATACTGTGTCATTTTAAAGTGAAACATTTAGCAGCGGATTTATTTCTTTTGTTCTCCCCTCTCTTTTTCTCCGCTCTGTCTCTGACTGTAGGTGTGTGCGCACGTGTGTGTGTGTGTCCGCAGCGAAGCCCCGCCCTTCGCGAAACAGAGCAGAGGAGAAACTGCGCAAAGCAAACAGTAGACCAGGGGTGTCAAACTCAATCACAGAGAGGGCCAACATTAAATACTGGGACTACGTCGAGCAACATTAAATACTGGGACTACGTCGAGGTCGAGGGCCAAACACGGTCCACATTTAATGATCAGGATAGACATATTGGATAAAGTGCAAAAAGATATTGAACATATTTAGGTAGGCTACATTCTCCTTTTATGCAGTCAGAGCCAGATGTTTGGAATATTTTCTTAACTGCCAGTTTAATGTTTGGGGTTCTGTGGAAACCCTCAGTGAGTGAAGGTGTGCATCAGTGAGACGACTCTTGTGTGGGTTTTTGTTCATCTTCATCACAGAGAAAATCTGCTCACACAGGTGTGTGCTTCTAAACATGCAAAGCATTTGAGCGGCATGAAGGCGGGTTGAGGCATCATTTCGGGTATGAAGCTTGGAAACTGTGCCGCGCCCACAGAGTCATACTTTGCCTTCAGTGTGTCGTTACACTGGAGGTCAATCAGCTCCATTTGGATGTTCATAGGTTTCCACGTCAACTGCAAACGGATTGCTGAGCAGTTAAATTTTTATTTCTGAGCTGCAAAGTCGGTAAATGCGCTCAGTTTATGAGCAGAATGCTGTCGGGAACACAGCGATGGAGATGGTTTGTCAGTGTTTGGAAACACGTAGTGACCAAAGTTTCCTTGCTGCATCCGAGTCTCCCACAGGCAGCTTGGCATCATACATGTCCGTGATCACACGGCCCTGAAGCTGGAGGTTTAACAGTGAGATGCTTGGTTATGTCGCACATAAAGGCCAGCTCACATCGACACTTTTCGTCCCAGAGATCTGTGGTGTGTTTCCCTTTGCTTCCAAAAACTGGCAGATTTCCTCACGCAACTCGTAAAATCTATTCAGCACTTTCCCTCGACTGAGCCATCGCACCGCCATGTTCAGAAAAGACTTAAATTGTCTCTTATAAAGTTTCATTTCATTCACACATTAAGATACTTCCTCAAATATGTATTTTCCCGTGGTTGTGCCATGCATTGGCCAGTTATGATGGACATATGATATATTCTCACGGACCAGATATACAGTATATCTCAAAAGTGAGTACACCCTTTAGATTTTTGCAAATATTCTGTTATATCCTTTTAGGGGATAACATTATCCTACTGAAACTTTGATATAACTTAAAGTAGTCAGTGTGCTGCTTGAATAACAGTATAGATTTATTGTCCTTTGAAAATTACTCAGTACACAGCTGTTAATGTCTAAACAGCTGGCAACAAAAGTGAGTACACCCCATAGTGAACATGTCCTAATTGTGCCCAATGATGTTGTTTTCCCGCCCTGGTGTCATGTGACTCGTTAGTGTTACAAGGATTCAGGTGTAAATGATAAGCAGGGCTGTTAAATTTGGTGTTTTGGGCACAATTCTCTCTGAATGCTGGACAACATGGCACCTCATGGCAAGGAACTCTCTGAGCGGCTGAAAAAAAGGATTATTGCGCTTCACAAAGATGGCCTTGGCTATAAGAAGATTGCCAACACCATGAAAATGAGTTGCAGCACAGTGGCTAAGATCATACAGCGGTTTTCCAGGACAGGTTCCACTCGGAACAGGCCTCGCCAGGGTCGACCAAAGAAGTTGAGTCCACGTGCTCAGCGTCATATCCAGAGGTTGGTTTCCAAAAATAGACGTGCGAGTGCTTCCAGCATTGATGCAGAGGTTGCAGAAGTGGGATGTCAGCCTGTCAGTGCCCAGACCATACGCCGCACACTGCATCAAATCGGTTTGTATGGCCGTCGCCCCAGACAGAAGCCCCTTCTGAAACCGATGCATAAGAAAGCCCGCAAACAGTTTGCTGAAGACAATGAATCCAAGAACATGAATTACTGGAACCATGTCCTGTGGTCTGATGAGACCAAAATAAACCTGTTTGGGTCAGATGGTGTCCGGCGTGTGTGGCGGCACCCTGGTGAGGAGTACCAAGACAAATGTGTTTTGCCTACAGTCAAGCATGGTGGTGGCAGCATCATGGTCTGGGGCTGCATGAGTGCTGCCGGCACTGGGGAGCTGCATTTCATTGAGGGACACATGAATTCCAATATATACTGTGACATCCTGCAGCAGAGCATGATCCCCTCTCTTCGGAAACTGGGCCGTAGGGCAGTTTTCCAACATGATAATGACCCTAAACACACCTCCAAGATGACAACGGCCTTGCTGAAGAAGCTGAAGGTTAAGGTGATGGACTGGCCAAGTATGTCTCCAGACCTAAACCCAATTGAGCACATGTGGGGCATCCTCAAGAGGAAGGTGGAGGAGTGCAAGGTGTCCAACATCCGTGCGCTCCGTGATGTCGTCGTGGAGGAGTGGAAGAAGATTCCAGAAGCAACCTGTGCAGCTCTGGTGAATTCCATGCCCAGGAGGGTTAAAGCAGTGCTAGATAACAATGGTGGTCACACAAAATATTGACACTTTGGGCACAATTTAGACATGTTCACTATGGGGTGTACTCACTTTTGTTGCCAGCTGTTTAGACATTAACAGCTGTGTACTGAGTAATTTTCAAAGGACAATAAATCTATACTGTTATTCAAGCAGCACACTGACTACTTTAAGTTATATCAAAGTTTCAGTAGGATAATGTTATCCCCTGAAAGGATATAACAGAATATTTGCAAAAATCTAAAGGGTGTACTCACTTTTGAGATATACTGTAATTGCCTTGAGTTTGACACCCGTGCAGTAAACACTGAAACGTGCACATAAATGAGATAAATAACATAAGCGTTTAGTTTATTTAATAAAAGAGCACCTGTTCGATGAAACACTGATAACGCTTTTAGTACTCGGAGACGTGTTGTACTTAAAAAATGCACACATAAAGTTGCATTCAATTTTATTAAATATATGGCTCTCAAGGAAATTCATAAAACATATTTGGCTTTTATGGCACTCCCAGTCAAAAAGGTTCCCGACCCCTGCACTAGGGTATGTCGGCTATTGGCCAGTGGCTAAGTACATCACCGGTTGTCTTTTTTGCGCAATATTTGTCATTTTATTTAGCTAATTAAATGGGCTGCCTCCGAAGTGTGAGTAAGAGTCGCTGCTGCTCAGAGGACAGGTGCGGGCAGGGAGAGACAGCGGGGGGGGGGGGGAACAGAATGTAGAGCCGGTAAATGTTCACATTGAACTCTGTGAATGAAGCATTATATTAAGGCACCATTAACTTAGTTCGAGACTAATTTGTCTGATTTGTCTCAGCAACAAACTCCCAAGATCTGGCAACACAGAGCGTTAACGTTCGTCAAACTGTGTCAACATATTAAGCTAACATCAACTATTGTCCGCGAACACCCTATCTAACTCAAATGTATAATGCTAAATATGTTTATTAACTGTGTAAATATCTAATGTTAGCAAAGTAAGATATACATACATTAGACCGTGCCCAGCATCTTCACCTATAGAGTGTCTTTGATGATAGCAACCAACTGGAACATCCTAGTAACCCCTTCCTAACATCATCTATATAATATCGTCTTTCCTAACATGTAATGTCCACCAAACTCAAACCCCCAAGATGTGTGTTGTATTCAACTACATCTCAGGAATTACAACTCATTCACTGCCTTGAAGGCCTCAATGACCATGACACAAAGTATACAATAGGTTTACCTTTGGCTTTACTTCAAAGAAGGATGGAGGCATCATGTTGTACTGGAAATGTGTAGTAAACATTCGTGGAGACGGCCTCTGTTCAAGGTTAAAATTGCAGGCGTGAGTCTCCTCCAGCCAGGGAACACGTTCCCAGTTAGGAAGAGTCTCAACAGACGCTGGATCTCCTCCACTCATGATCAGAGGGACAATCTCCTGCATCCAAGTCGTGCCTAAACAAAGGAAACAAGAGGTTTTCTGAACTGTATAGTTACACTAATATCTAATAAATATTGATTCTATTCATCTTTTTTCATTTTAGATTATTTATTTGGGCATTTTATGCCTTTATTTGACAGAGACAGTGGAGAGAGACAGGTAATGTGGGAAAAGAGAGTAGAGCAGGGGTCTTCAATGTTTTTCAGGCCAAGGACCCCAAACTGATGGAGAGATGGAGCAGGGACCCCCTACTATATATATTGTATACAATTGTGTTTTATATTAAACTGGGCCTAGTGCCATGTATAAACATATCTACCCTGTTATTGTGCATTCATTACCAAGCTATTCAATTAATACTGAATGTGTGCATAAACATATCTACCCTGTTATTGTGCATTCATTACCAAGCTATTCAATTAATACTGAATGTGTGCATTGCTGACTGAACGATAACGTCTTCTGCCTCCATTTATCCGTTATATGTTGGATTCATGTTAATGTGTATTTAAAGACATTTAAATGTGGAAAGAAAATTGGTAAAAAAAATAAATAATAATTCTAACCAACCAACATTTTCACGACCCTCCTGCAGTACCTCCACGGACCCGCTAGGGGTCGCACACTCCCTGTTAAAGACCTCTGGAGTAGAGGAATGACAAGTGCCCAAATCCCCCGCTCCCCCGCTCCCCTATTCATCTTTTAACTGCCATTTAGGTAAACTTACATGAAATACAGAAGTGCGTGCGTTTATATATACACACACACACACACACACGAAAAAGAAAAGTAAGCATAGGCACTATCTAAGTAGCCTAACTAGTAAGAAAGTATGCATATTGTGTACTTTCTGATAAGCTATGGCATATAATATACTACATAATAAATGCTAAGGGGTTACATGCATAATGATTACCTTTGCTTTTGATAAATAAGTAGATTTAGAGTAAATCACCATCTGATATAGTTCATCCTAAACTACGGGTGTATCTGATTTACAGTTTGCCTCATTTGTTCCTTGGCATCTACACATTTTTGTTAGCCTGAAGCTGCCAGTGGAGACAGCAGAAGCAGCATTCCTACTACGGAAATATTAATGAATGTAACTGTAAGGCGTGAAGGAGGGCAGCCTTTATGTGTTCCAGGTGCTAATAGCTCCTTTGATACTGGCCACAGTCAGTGAACCAACTAAATTGCCAGCTACGTTTTTTCAGAATACTACAATTATGTAACTAGGATTTTATGAAGTGGGTCAAATGATTATGCAACGAGAAAGTTAGTCCTTACAATTCAAGTACTTGTAAGACAAAATGTTAAATGTCCAGGTGACGCTTGAAATTAAGCGAGTTGAACAAAATGTTTCTTTATGACCAATAGGGAGAACTCGCACTGAAGCTCCAGAGGAAAGCAGACATTATTGGTGAGTACATTTACAAGGAAAAAATGTGCTTGAGTTTCGTCTTTATGTGACATAATTGCAAGAGATTCCACTTGTGGTGTGTGCGACACACTGCGGTATTCAAGACATTCAAGGCTGGTTGAACGAGAAGACTGAACAGTGTCAACTCACCTGATTTGGGATACGTTACGATGATGATGTCATCTGGGCGAAAAGTAAACTCTTCGTAGTATTCCAGGCTCTTTGGCGTGTGCAGATATGAGGGCATGTAGACCCCCTTGTGCAGCGTGTATAACTCTGCCTCAGTCATAGTTCAATGCAAATGTTGGAGTCGAGGCTCATTTATACAGAGGCATACAGCTGCCCGGGGTTCAAACACTCCCTGTCCGGGGCCGCGAGAAATGCATGCACCTAGCGGGAGCGCGCGCAGCTGACGCACAAACTAGGCTACTTCACATGTTAATGATTCTAAGGCAAAGTTTAAAAACAATATTTTATTCTTTGTAGGGTTAATCAATGATGATAAATGATCTGTAGTATGTTGGTGTTCTTTTCTTTTTTAAATGTAGCTTTTAAATGCGTCAAATTCACACGTTTTTGAAGAATCTTTATTAATTACTCAAAAATGTGAGAGATATTCCTGAAATTAGATACAGATAATTGTCAATAAGAATGGCTCTAATAACATTTATACAACGGATAACTGTCCGTGACGTAACATTTCCACATCCCCCTTGGCTTTTTAAGTAAAAAGCAAAAATCATCAGACCCACTTTCCCGTTTCAGGTTCATAGTTGTGCTTAGGGCAACGCACACGTGGAATGGTAGGGAAGATTGCCTCTGGGACTGGCGCCAGAAGTGCAGGTGTCAGTCCGGGCGAAGGCGTGGACATGGTAGGTGGGGTCGCAAGCCGATGTGGCGACAATTCACGTGTTGGCGAGGTCGTGGGTGGCAGGTGACTTGACGGTTGTGGGGAAGCTGGGGCGTTCGTCAGTGGCGTCGTCGGTGGCAGTGGCGCCGAGGATTTGTCAGCAGGTAACTGGTGGGGTAACAGTGGGGTGGAGTGTTCGATGAGGGCTGGGTTTCGAGGAGAGACTGGCCGATGACAGGCGAGGCAGGAGTGTATCTCCGGAGGAAGCGCCGATTACGGAGAGTTAGGCGTCCGGACCCGCTGACCTTTACCAAATACTGGTTATCGTCTCTCTTTCCACTATTGCCCCTGATTTGTCCCATTTGGTTGGGTGCTGCCCCATCTGATTTTGGATGAAGACCCGGTCGCCGTGAGAGAGTGGAGGGAGTGGACGAGCGTGCTCATTTAATAACTCCGAAGTGCGGGTGAACCTGGTGCGCAAGGCATCTTCTTTTGTTGACCAAGCTTTGCGCCAGATCAGGCGGATTGATGGATTGTCAAACTTAGGAATGCGGTTCATGGAAGCAAACGCGTCACACAGGGGCTTGCCAAATAGAACTTCCGCTGGAGATACGTTGCAATCCGGGTCTGGAGTGTTGCGGAGTTGGAGCATTGTGTGGAGCAGGTTGTCATTGTCGAGAGAACCTGTTGGGCCAATGTTGCCGTAGTCGAAGAAGTCTGTGAACACTGACTCAAAGTTGCTGGATGGCACTTCAGAGGGAATGGATGGTGTGGCAGCCTCGGATGGCGCGTTCCTGTTGCAGTTGCTACATGTTTTGCGGGTCATGTGAATGTCTTCAGTTATAATGGGCCAGAACACGGTTGAACAGGTACGTGACTCCATAGTGGAAGTACACTGGTGGGCGGCATGAAGTGTCTGGAGAACCTCATGACGGAGAGAGGGCGGGATGACGACGCGGTCCTGGTACATTATGACACCATCGGAGACATACAGCGACTTGCGGTGACTCCAGAAGGCGGCAACACCATTGGTGATACTGCGGCGGTTGGCAGGAAACCAGCTTCAATCAAGTCCATCAGACAGTGCATGTTGGGATCGGTGGAGGTCTCATTGGCGAGGCGATCCCAGGACAATGCAGTGAACTCTTTGGCCTCTCGACGGATGGCCGCCGCTATGGCACGCTCCTCATCCTCCATAGTCGAGTGTATGTTGGCGCAGGAAGCTGGGTGACGAGATGTTGCATCTGCTGCAAGGTTCGTCTTCCCGGGAAGGTAGTTTATCTCGAAATGGCAGAGGAGAGTCCGTTGCTTTAAGCGAAACAGGCGGATGTTGGTGATTTCGTCAAGGGTCAAGGGTTTGGTTGCCCAGTATCTTGACTAACAGCTTATGATCAGTAACCACAAGCAAGTTGTCGCACCCTTGGGTGAAGTACTTGGTTTGCTCCAAGCCCCACGCTACAGCCAAGGCTTCACCTTCAACTGGGGCCTACCGTCGCTCAGCGGAGGAGAGGAATCTTGAGCCGGCCAAGGTGATTCGCCACCCATCGGTGCAGAAGTCGGGTAGTTTAGAGTTACAAGAGCAGTGCTTTTGGGACAGGAAGTAGCCGATGCCTTGTTGGGACCAATCTGGGCAGAGACAGGTCTGCTTGGAGACGTCAAAGATTTCCACACCCAGACGGTTAGCCTCTACAATTAAGACTTTGGATGAGAGAAAGGCCTCATCTAGATCAGGCGTCCATTGGAATTTTTGCCATGGGCTCAAAAAGGGCTTAAAGGGAGCCATGGTGTCGCGTAGCTGGGCATAGTTGGAGACCTGATTGACCAGCCCGAACCAGCTGCGTATGTCAGTGGTAGCAGTTGGGGTGGGGAAGTTGCGAATGGCGTCCAGGTACTTGGGCAGCGGTTCGATTGACGACTCAGAGATCCGGAAGCCGGAGAAGTCCACGGTTCTTTGTCCTAATTGGAACTTGTCGGGATTCAGCACGATGCCCGCTTGGCCTACACAAGCGAGGAAGTGAATGGTTCGCCACCAGTGTTCGTGCAGGTCCTTGTCATTGTGATAGCAATTATTATATGTTCATGTACTTTTATGTTCTTCTGTAACAATGCAAAACATTCACTCCTCCTTAAGCAGAAAACTGCTATGTGTGCAAAGGCGTTCTGCTCCCACTGCATGCAGCTGCTGTGAATATGTCTGTATCTGAAGCAACAGTAAGAAAACATCTTTCTCAGGACAAATGTCCCAACGGCAACTAATGTTTTGCAAGGGCACCACATCCTGGATATAAGCGTTATGTTTTCTCTCCGTATTCGGCACTCTCCAGCACTCTCCTGCGGACTACGTTGTACTCTGTATGATTTGTACCTCTGAGATCTTAGAATAAAGTGTCAAAGACGAACCTGGTTTTCCGTAACTTTATTGAACATCTCACCGAGAACTTTATTATAATATAGAAGAATATTCCACAACATTACTCACTGTACTCAGAAGGCGCTAAAGGATGCTTTGCTTTTGATTTGGGTTGCTTGCTGGTTTTTTCCTGATTGAACTGACATAAAGGAAAAATAAATTGGTGGATAATAATAATAATAAGAAATTATGAAAAGAAGCCCCCTGGTTAATGAAGAAACACACAAGAAAACTATATGTTTTTATAGTGTTTATCATTACATTTTTAGAACAATTATGTACACAACAATTTCTAGTAGAGATCTAGTATGGCAAAGGCAGAGAGCACATATAAACATCAGGCTGACGATGTGACATAAAGTCCCTCAGGACATGGAAACACTGTTGAAACAGCTCTGCCATTTGTTCAAATGGTTCAAATGACCTCTCCTTTCCCTTTCCAGTGCTAGCTTAATATGTAACCACAAAACCTCCAGGCAAGAAGTCACCCTGACTTGTTGATGTTGGAATACAATTAAGACATAATTCAAACTTTGTTTTGTACCAACCAACATCTTGGAAATTCAACAGACATTAATACAATCGGATATGCAGCTCTTTATGTCAAGCACAGATAGCTACGTGTCAAATGCAATTGTTTGCTTATGTCGGTTACACCTAGCTTTGAAGCCATAATCTAGAGAAAATATAATAAATTGGAACATACTGAGAATACAGATGAACAACAGAGAAGTGGATAACACAGCGTCAGTGTTTTATTTGGGTTGTTGTGGTTACTGGGTTGCTGTGGAAGCCATTAACTATTAATTCATTATTAATGAATTAAAGTTGACTACAGCTGCTGCTATTCTCTGGATTAGATCAATACAGGACCTAAAACACTTTGAGCTTATAAAAAATGTTTTTGACCCTGTAGTGACCCTGTACAACAGGGGATACATGTGAGTAAGTGGACGATAGTTTATGTTACAGCAACTAGTTGTCATGCGAGAGAAAGAGTACAGTGGTAAAGTTGGAGTGTGAAAGCCATGCTCTATGTACTGCACATATGCTGCTTTGCAGATAAATCTAAATCACTTCTCGCCCCAGTCTTTACCTCGTCCACAGTCGCTGTTTTTGCATTATGAATCAATTTGAGCCACTTGCTGTAATACATGCAGGTGCAATTCCTTTATGCAATGTAAGCAACCTTGATAAATGAACACAAGCCTGCCACCAGACAGAGGTAACAACAGGGCTGAATCCATGTTGTGGCGCCTTGTGATGTGTAGTTATAGAGAGTATGCAGATTAACGGCTAGAGGGAAGAAAGTTGGCTGGATAAATTCTGTTGCCTTCAGCACAGTTAAACACAGAGGAACAATTCAGTCCTCCTGAGTGTGACACACTGCTTGTTTTGGACTTCACCAAACTGAACCTGATCCTTTAGGGGCAGATGCAGTTGCATCACTGGTTTGTTTTATTAATGGTTGCCAATTCAGTTCAAAGTGATTGCCAAAATTCTCTAGTACTCACTGATATCTACAAGAACTGTCAATCAGGCACTCTGGAGACCGGGGTCATGTAGTGCACAGGAGGGGAAAAACATGTGCTAACACAAGATATGAGCAATATGAAGAGAATAATTAGACACCGGTGCAGGAGAGAGCCTCCATCGAGCAATTTATTTATACTATATATCACATAATATCATGTAGCAATCCCCCCAACTATAAAAACTGTTTAAAAAGCCTATGGGTATTTAAAAATAACAATAAAATATGAACCCTGGCATAAAGGAAAAATAAATTGGTGGTAAGAAATCATGAAAAGAAGCCCCCTGGTTGATGAAGACACACACAAGAAAACTATGTTTTTATGGTGTTTATCATTCAGACTAGCATTTAACAACAACATGTAACAACCATCATATCAAATCATTTATCCAGATGAGGAATTAAAAAAAACAAAAATCAAGAATAGCATTGAGATAACACCTTATTTGGTGCTTGTTTTTTTGACAAATGGCCATGTTGCAGTGATGTCATTTTGTCAGCTATATCAGACCATCTTTACAATGGGGTGAAACTTCTGATGTTTCCTCATTGAAGCGTTCAGCTCCTTCTAGTGGTGGCGTGCAGGGTGATTGTACGGAAGGCTTCAGTCGTAGAAATATTCTTCTGCCACTGGCTTTAGAGTTTAAATATACTGCTTCAAATAGGGGCAGGATAAGACTTTAGTGTTCACAACAGTGATGTTTCAACCCAACCATAACAAACCAATTTAGAACGTCAAAGTCTTCTCAGTTTGAAATCAGAAATGCTGTTTTCACTCGAACACAGCCTCACATATACACATCAATATATCATGATATTACAATGTAAATGAAAACGCTAAAACCTGGTGCTCAATACAACCGGGACAGAGCTCACTTTATAGTGCATTGTTGTCTCCAAAACACCCATAGCCTAGTACATGTCCTGAACTTGAGTGTTGAACAAGCTCTTACAGTCATCTTTAAGTGCGCTCGTGGTGAATTAAGAGTCTTGGTTAAATGAAGCAGTAAATAAACGCCGTCAGCATTCAGTCTGTACAGCCCGAGCCATCCAGTCAGATCTGGCCACCAGTAACCTTAGTCTGTCCCCTGATGACTGGATCAGCTCCTTTCCACTAACAGACACAACACAGAGACACACAGGTGGAAGACATGTAAAAAAAACAATAACAGCCTGTTATCCAAATGAGATTTTGTTATATTTGTATTAGATTTGAATCATTCCTACCTCTGGTAGTCCAGTCCAAGCAGAGTGACTCCGTTAACAGCCAGGATCCTGTCTCCTGGTAGCAGCTTCTCACAGCGAGCTGCAGGAGAGTCTGGGACCACTGCACGGATGAAGATGCCTTTCACCCTCAATGAGGTGTCCTGGGGAATGAGCTCAACATGTCACGGACAGTGGTGGAAAGCATTTTACTCAAGTTCTGTATTTAAGTACAATTTTGAGCTACTGTTACTTGAGTATTTCCATTTCCTGCTACTTTATACTTCTACTCCTCAACAATTCAGAGGCAAATATTGTACTTTTAACTGCACTACATTTATTTGATTACTTTAGTTACTTTGAGGTTGCAGAATAATAATACAAAATGTAATCAAAAAATAATGTATCATGTATTATTATAGGTTAAGATAAACTTTATTGATCGCTTGGTAAAATTCACAAACTCCCCAACAGTATATATAGTACAAATAAATAAGATCCTCCTTTACCAGCTGCAACATGAAATGGATGAACACAATAATGCATCAACAATAATAATATATATTATTCTGAAAGGGTTCATTCTGCATTATGATTACTTTTACTTTTACATTTTAATGCTAATACTCATTTTGAATGCAGGACTTTTACTCGTCACAGTTTTTTTTACATTGTGGTATAACCACTTTTACAATCTGAGTTCTACGTTGTAGTCCGCTGCAACTTTGTAATCTCACATAAAATGAAAAGCATAGTTTTTCCAGTTGATCCATGTTTGCTTATTCTTCATCTTCTGGGTTGGTTCCTGTGTGAACCTGCACTACCAGATGGAAAACTCTTGCTGCTGTTGAAATTCATCCTGATGCAATGTTGAAAGAATTGCACAACAGGAATGCATTACTGCTTGTTGAGCTTTGTCTTGTCAGGTTTTGACTACAACGGCAACCCCATGTTGCAGAATGATGTTGTTACATGTCTTTAATCACAGCAGGACAGAGAGAACAGAGGTTTAACTCTAAATTGTGAGGTCTTCATCTTTTTCACTCACCCTTGTGTCAACCAGGGCAAGACCAAGTCCCCTTTCACCTCGCTCCAGCTCCAAGCTAAACACCTCGTCATTATTGTCATCATAGTGGTCGTCCTCCTCCTCCACTTCCTCTCTCAGTTCAACAAAGCTTTCCATCCTGGGGCAATCTGACTTCAAACGGTCTACTTTTAGAGCAGCCAGACATTCAGACACTAATCCACCTAAGGAGAAAATAAAGCACATGTTTAGTTTTTTATTTTACTGCCGACAACCAGAAGACAACCATGAATGGTGATGCAGTTCTATGCTGTACCTTCATCATGTGCATCTACACCAGTGGACCAGGGAAGTGTCTCACTGTCACCCGTCATCCATTTATCCTGGTCTGCCTTCCCCAAATCAACAGGATCTATCGTGTGGGGGGTGTTGGGTGGGGTGAGGAGACACGAGGGATCCAGAGCTGACCTCCTCATCTCACTGGTACCTCCGGTCTGCAGCTCCAGATTTCTTAGCTTCTGGGACAAAAGGAGGGCACCACAGGAGCTGAACTCATCCAGGTGTTGGGTGGAGGATGGACAGGGAGGGGATGAGGGTGATGGAGGTAAGACACCAACGGTAGTAGAAGGGGACCGGTGGTCACGGACAATAGCCTGAGACATGACCATCTCAACCGGCGATGTATCCAAGGTTTCCAGACTGGCTTTTGGAAAGATATCCATCTCAGTCCATTTTTTGGGAATGCTACCAACCTGAAATACAAATAGAACAATCTAACTGGAAGGACTCTTTGTCCGTCTGTATGTCCTTTGAGTGTCTTGACAACCGTTCATTCGGTGGACTTGGCGGGTGTATTGCTGAGGACCCACGGACGCATGGTGTCGAGTGAGGAGGTGTATGAGTTAGAGGTTCTTAAAAGAAAGCTGCAAGCAGCAATACCGGAGGCTGAGTTATCATCCAAACTGGACCCTGCACTCGTTTGGGTCAATTAGAAAACCACATTTGAAAATTGGCATACTCTAAAGGGGAAAGCCACCAATTCTACACATCAAAGTCTGTTTACAGGTTTTGGGGAGTAGTACTGCATCTGGGAAACAAGTTGTATAAAGCCTTTTGTGTCTCCAGAGGGAGCTGTGTGAAGTCTGCTTTACCAATATGCCACCTTGGCCAAGAGTGAATCTTACATTGATGATATTATTTATATTGTTCAGTATAGCTATGTAAAAATCAAAAGGAATGAATGTTTTACCTTTTGCTCCTCGGGAGCTGTGGACTCATCAGACTGCGAGTTAGAAAGGGTGGACATGAACTCTTTGAGCCGGTCCAGCTGTTCCTTCAGGGCTGAATCTGTTACCTGCCTGCTCAGCTGGAACTGGTAATCCCCGTCTGGCAGCACCAGAGGATGGTGGGTGTCAAAATTCTCCAGGATATCAGCTGAGGTAAAGAAAATGGCATTATATTAACAAGATCTTCATGTGAGTCTTGCGGATTATCCTATTGACATATTGTTGACCTCTCACCAGTTTCGTGTGCTGCAGCCTGGTCCTGAACAGACGGAGTCCAGGTGTGTCTGCAGGGAGATGCCGGGCTGTAAAGACTCAGCAGGTGGTTCAGCTGGGCCGGACTCAGGGCGGGGTAGTGCGACCGCAAAGACACCCAAGATGTCTACACACACACGCACACACGCACACACACACACACACACACACACACACACACGCACACACGCACACACGCACACACACACACACACACACACACACACACACACACACACACACACACACACACACACACAATATGAATGACCTTGCTGCTTTAGTTCTGTGCAAGCATCAGACTTACCACTATTACCTCCAAATAAAATGTATTATTATTATTATTATTATTATTATTATTATATAATAATAATAATAATAATAATAATAATAATTATTATTATTATTATTATTATTATTACTGATTCAATACTTTACCTTTAAAGTACGAATATTGAACTATTTAAACGGTAATCAGCTTTAACATTTTCCCTGATATGTACAATGAATCTTTAAGGAAATATTTATTTGAAAGATCATTTTTCTCTGATGGGAAATTATTGTACCTGCACAGTGACTTAATGTCAATGGAACAAATGATATCAGCTCAACGGAAATCTGTTCCGATTACTCGGATGACGAAAGGCTTTAATGTCCTAAAGATGATGACATAACTTACATAAGTACAGTTAGATCCTAACTGTCCTCTTAAATTAATGGCAGGAAAAGGAGATTTTGAATTAGGAATCAATGATGGTATTGGCACTGTGACAATGCCTGGAACACAAACCCGATGTGTACAAGCTATGTTGTAGTGTTGACTGTGCGGCTCTATTGGACAAACTGACTACATTGTTTATCCATAAGCTCTTTCTGCGGTCCTTCACACGGACGTGAGGTTCACTTCACAAGGAGCATATCTGTATAAACTTTGAGCTCTTGGATCAAAGTCTGCATGATTTCTTGAAATGTCTTCTAAATATGTGTCAGCTGACCGCAGCCCTGTACCAACTGAGGATCATGGGAATTGTGCATGCAAACCTCAAACCGTACAGTGTTATGGTTTAAACGTATTACCACATAGTACAGAGCACAGGAAGTCCTGCTGCACATTCCCCTTTAAAAAAATGTAAATAAGTGTAATATGTAATAAAACAAAAGATTATTTGCAACACACTCTTTAAATACATTTACTCCAGGATTCATAAGTGCAGGGCTGTGACCACAGACTGTATATAAAGATATTAGAGATGTATATATACAGTCTAAAATGATCAAACTACACCCACACAGTCCTCAACAGTTAAACTCTTAATAAATAACACTAAAACATTGTATTCAGAATTGTAACTTTGACTGTTGTGTATGTTATGCAGAACTTATACTTCAGATTTGAAACCAATATCATTTTTCTCTTGTTATGTCTCTAGTGATTATTTATAGTTAAATAAACCCAACTGTGCTGAAAGTGTAGTGTGTGTGATTTGTACCTGCAGTAAATTCTTTCTGGGTGAAGCCAGCAGATTGATAGCTGACGAGAGTGTGTGTGTGTGCTCCAAGGCCAGTTCCCCCAGTCCAGCTGTGTGGGCCCAGTCCAGGAGCAAGTCCAGATTGGCTTGCATTCGTACGCCTCTGGACCAGTGGTAGAAACCTGGCTCAGAGCCTGTGTACAAATTGGGGGGAGGTCACCTTTAAAATCAATTCTTTGTTCCTTTACTTGGGTTTCTGAGCTTCTAGGTCAACAGCAACAATACGCGCTGTATTCCTTGTTTTTCCAGTTCCGCCAGGAAGTTATAATGTTTCTGTGATACATTTGTAAACTCCAGTATTCCAGAGAATCTGTTTTCATTGAAATCTGACATCTGCCTTTGTATGAAAGAGAGGTAATACAGGTTTGACAGGTAAACAGGGTGCCCATCATTTGTAGAACTGACACAGCAAAACAACAATCAAAGCAAAAATGAAGGATTATTCTGGCATTATTCTGTTATTCTCGTCGTCAATGAATCCCAGGAAAAAAGCAAAATCAACAATGAATTTATACCAGCAATACTAACAAGTATTGTGTGTGTATCCAGCGGCAACGTGTGGCAGTACCATGAACACAAGCAATATACTGTAGTTTATTATAAGTCTATGACTCTGTTTCTAGCGCACTAAATAACATGTGTATTAATCCACAGCTGAAAGTAGTCCCCAACAAATTCACTATTACTTTTTAAAGACTCATGTCTTCAGGCCGGCTGAGTGCCATAAACAGGTTTGAGATGTAAAAAAATGGTCTTTGCAAAAACCCTGAATGATGCAATTCTACAGCAACAATACTTTCTTTAAGGTTCATTATGCATTCTGCATGTGTCAGTCCTTATAGTTGAGTAGTATCACAAAGGAGAGGAGTAGGTTCTGCAGTGGCTGCCATGTCACTTAACGCCCACTAGGGAGCAGTGTCGCGATTCCATAAAACCTAGAATAGTCTGTCTGTCTGTCTGTCTGTCTGTCTGTCTGTCTGTCTGTCTGTCTGTCTGTCTGTATAGACATACTTGACATACCTCAAAGGTCATGTTACAAAGAATTATCAGCAGGAAACGTGGGCGAGTGAGTGAGTTTAGAAGTATGTGGACACTCGTGCACTGGTACCTCTCTCCATGAGTGAGTTGAACAGGGATGCGTTGATGAAGTAGAAGAGGTAGCCAATAAGCTGTGAGGAAATCTCTGGGTGGAGCTGACAGTCAGACAGTAGTCTCCAGGTGTCGGTCAGAACATCCATAAGATGCTGGATCTCACCAGGTACCTGCAGTCCAGCACTACCCGGGACCTGAGCGCTCTCGCCAGTCACCTGCAGGTGAGGACTCTCCCTGAACGGGTTGCAATCCAGAAGGCCCGGCAGGACGGGGTAGAGGACCTGATGAGACAGAATCAGTTGAATGAAGGGAACTGTGCAGATCAGCATGAGAGTAAATCACTCATCCATGTGGAACCAAAGATTGTTGACAATTCCTGTGGCTCGATTTGAGGTTGGAACAGTTAACGTTGTGTGGTGGATGTTCTGATCACTGGGAGTAACTAAAACATGTAACCCTCCAACCCAGATTTCAGACCACCCATATTGCCTCTGCATGTCTGTCTCTTCTCGCACTACAACATAGATGATATAAGATTAGACAGATATTAGAGAAAGTTTTTAACATTTCCTCCTTTGCAGCCAACGGTCCTCACTGCTCCTGAGGGCGAGCCCGGACAACGATAGCTTTGTTCGGGCTAATTGTACACAGACATCCCCCTTCCCCTCCAATCTCACTCTTACACCCACCAAGCTTCCGAGGCCAGCGCCGGCCGTGGATCCACATTCCTAAAAAGCTGAATATGGCTCATGTGGGCTTGGCATGCCGCTGCAACAGGACTGCTGAGTGAAGAGTTCTGAAGGAATCCACCCTGAGCAGATCGTTTTACATGTACTGTAAGGCCCCGCAGCCAGAGCAGGCTGAACATGAACAGCAGAACACAACAGCCACGGCTCCCATCACACATGAGACAATGGAAAAAAGGGTGAACATTAAGCCAAATAATTTTGCAGTGTTTCTGGTTGGAAAATGACGCTCAGCGGAGCCAAGCCGGAGGAGAATTCATTCTGCCATTACCACATGCATCATTGGCACGCATTATTCCAGAGTCAAAACATAAAGTGTGTATACTGTGTTGTCTGCCTATTTGTGCATTCATTGTGTAGGACAAGTAAACACAGCGTCTGCCCACAAGAGTGTTAAATTGCATCTGTATTTATCATGACATGTCTTTAGTTAGAATAGCTGCTCACCAGTGGCGCCCTTTGTTTTCCATCCCAGAGCAATTACCCTCACATCGGACGGATGAGCATGAAATACCCCAAAATAAACAGACATATAGTGCAATGTTACACCATAGCATAGAGGGGTTAGTTCACGTTGTGTCTTGTTTGATGGGAGGTTAAATAAAAAGGTGAGCTAGAAGCAGAAGACGATGAAGTTCAGCTCAGTCTTCTGATGTTTGCCTTGTTTACACCCTGGAACATTAATACAAACTGAACTCTGGGTCAGACACTGAAATCAACGCTGACATAAATCACTATGTTCACTGCTCCAGTCAAGGGAAAGGATACACACTAGAGTAAATCATTAGGCCTTAGCCAGATTACTCCTCAGCTTGACGCTGGTGACTCCATCACATTCCTCACAAATCTGGTCTGTCAGTGCAGGAAAGATGTGGATGGGAGCTTGCTGTGAATTGACAGTCATGATGGATGACAGGACACGCCTGGATTGACAAGAGAAATGGAGACTATTTCTTTTTGTAGAGATCTTTATCCACACTGAAATGAAACACGGAATTCCTCCTCTTTTGTTCAGCATGCAAAACAATTGTGCATCACAGCCAGCATCTGGTAACTCTCAGCTGCATCAAGCTGTGTTCTGTTCCCTCTGGCTCTCCGTGGTCACCAATACTATGTTTTAATACAGTCTGTGTGGCAGTTGATGTGTCAGTCCATCACAATCCTACAGAGATCAACAGACACGATGATAAATCCTACTGACTTTGGTGATCCACTTAGATTTCCTCTGGTGCCATCAGAAGCTTTTTAATGTTTGTTCATTTTATCCAACACTCTGGTTTATGACAATATACCTGCAAAACAAAACCTCAGCTGCACTTTGTGTTTACTGCTAATTAGTAGAGCTGTAGCTAATGTCATTTTTGTTTACAGTCCAAGCTTCTATTGAGGTTTTTTGAATTAAGCTTCAAATGTCACACTAAAAAATAAAAATAAAAATTGAACTCAAACTCAAACTAATTTCTCAATTTGATTATTTACTGAATCAATTCTTTAATGAATATAACTTGTGTGTGTATATATATATATATATATTTTGTGTAAATGGAGTTAGCATAGCCTCCCGGAACCCATTCACCCCACGGCTAACTACTATGCAGCCCCACTGGAATCTGGTTTAAACAGAATGAATATGCAAAACAAAAAAACCTGCACAGCATACGAATGTTGATTCATGAATGAAGCCTTGAAGCTTCAAACCATTCCGTACAGTCCTGCTACTGTAATTAGCAAATGTTAACATGCTAACACACTAAAAGATGGGAAACATGGTTAACATTACTGGCTAAACATCAGCGTGTTAGCATGCTGACATTAGCATTTAGCTCAAAGCACTCAGTTTTTTTCTGTGAATACATTTTCAAACAATACAATAAAAAGTCTAGAAATATAATTTGCAGACTTAAAATCAACAGTATAACTAACAACTACACTTATTGATCATCTGCACACCAGATATATTTTATTTGTCTTTGTCTGTGTTGTTTCATGGAAAGTTGACTCTTAAATCATCGTATGTTCGATACCAACATATCACACAGTTTATTTCCTCCTCTAATGAAAATCTTTGGATATGATTCAGGGCCAAACTCTTGTTTATTATGCATGTATATACTTAATTTTGACATTGACAAGAAAATAAAACTGCTTTTTGGGAAAACTGAAACAAAGGTTTACTTTAATGAAGTTAATATTATAAGACAAATCAGCTTGTACCCAACCAGCCTCCCTGGCTAGTGATCAGGACAGAGGAACTGTAATGGAACATGTGAATGTCACTTTTAAATGAGAACCTGCCAGTTAAATCTTCATGAACATACTGTATTATATTTCTAGATTATTTCTGGATTTACTGTCAAACCACATCTGGAAGTAATTTTCGTTCATCAGGCAGACTTGCCGAGAGAAATACAGTACATGCTGTCTGGGGCAGGTAGTTAGATAACCACATCCTCCTGCACTGAGCAAAAAATGTGCTGTCTAAAACTTGCACGACAGCAACTTTTCAGGAATTCCTATAGTTTCCTCTTTGGAGATACAATTTCATATTTCCTGCATGGGAAACTGATATAGCAGATTCATTGAACCTACAGGCACAAAGTCTGTCTGAATCCCAACAGGCTTGACCTGTGAGACCTTGGGACGGCTGCTGCTGACCTCTGATGTGTGAACACTTGACATGCTTCCTTTTACGTCGGGCCTTGCTGTTTAGAACATCCAGGACATTGGTGAGTTTGTGCACGAGAGATGTGCACGTGCAGCTCAGCTATCAGCTATGATTCCTAGTTCAGCTACTGACTGGAGGAGTAAGTAGGCCAGTCTCCACATTATTATTTTTTTGGATGGTATTTTTGCCCACACCCACACAGCTCAACTGGGAATTTGTCTGAAACTTTCCCGGCACGCTTCCATGTAATGGGTGTGGTGCTTCAGTGAAACTGAACACAAATGAATTGTGACGACAATAAAATAGCATTTTCTCTTTTTCCAAATAACACTCTGTGAGAATAAAGCATGAAACAGACTTTGCACAATCAAATACAACATGTAAAGCTATGTTATTTAACTACACAGGGAATAAATGTTGACTGGAGTTTTGATCAAATTATTCATCACTTATTATTAAACTAGAATAATTATTGTTTGTGACCATAGAAGAAATTTCCGCAAATAGTACATCTACAAAGTTTAAATTACTAGAATAAAACAAATAAAAGTAGTTTTAATTATTATCTTTGGCCACTTGGTGGCAGTGGAACATCTTGTACGTGCAATATTGACTTGTGCTGTCATGGCTGAAATGTTAGTAATCAGTTCTCTAATTACACATCGAACAGACATTAATAACATTATCTTTCTTTTGGAGTTGTGTCTCTGCCCACCCAACAAATAGATTATAACTACAACGGCACTCTGAGAGCACAGACCGCCAGCAAGGTCACACCCTATCTCGCAATGGTAACGAAAGTAAAAGATTATTTGCGTATCTGATTTGGATCCAATCCAAAGTCTAATGGGTTCCTTCTCTGCCTCACTCTTACAATAGGTTTCATGAAAATCGGACGAGTTGTTTTTCCCTAATCCTGCTGACAAATGAAACTTAACCTCCTTGGCGGTCCAGTATAAATCCAAGTCTCCTTTTAGCTCTGTTTTGGTCTCCACCAACTCCTGAGTGAAATATCTGATTCTTCTGCTGCTAAATGCTGCACTATGTTCATCAGCTAGTCACTAACTATGCGTGTCTGCTGTTGGTGCTGGGCAATCTGGAAAACGGTGATGAGAGTAAGACAGCTCTGCAGAGTGGAGTGATCTTTCTCTAACAGTAGGAGTGACCCCTCTCACATTACACGCAATCATTCGATCCTTTGTTCCAAGAAATATGAAAATATTGATCAGTGCAAAGAGCTTGCCTTGTGCAGCTTGTACTTGCTGAGAAGCAACTGTTCCTGGTTACTTAAGCCACCGCATGGTACGGCTCTACCAGAATTTCATTTTCCACTGTGAATATTACCGCCTCAGTGTTCGCTGTAGCGATGCATCTTGAGACTTCTGTGTAAACCGGAGACTCTGTGAATCCTTTCATTGGCAAGCAAACAGAGGAACGTCTGCACTTTGTAAATTGTAACGTGTGGTGTACGGCATAGTTTTGCCGGCTGCCATTTAAAAAAAAAATCTCAGTTCAGTCTTTTTAAAGTTGAACATGCCTTGTGCTAAAATATTATAGGTTGCCATGTAAAGCTTCCTTGGCAGAGCTTGGAGATCCCTAGCTTGATTCCTTCATCCTCCCCAACACAAACACACCACACACACACACACACACACACACACACACACACACACACACACACACACACACACACACACACACACACACACACACACACACACACACACACACACAGCCCTTGGTGTCCTGTCTCTCTCCCATGTCATAATGCCCCCAGTGTGGTCTGGGAGTGTCGCTGGTTGGTGTGTAAGTAAGCTGTCAGTGAGGCTCACTGGGCTCTTTATTCTCAGCCCGTCTCTGATTATTTTCCTTTTCTTAAATGACACCTCATAATCATCAGTGAGAGGAACAGATGGAGCCGCTCAACAAGCCTGCCTTGACACTTCTCCTTTGGCCCGAAACAGTTCCTTATTGACTAATGTAAGGTAGATGTTTAGCTTCCTAAGACAATGTAGTACTATTTACATACAATACGGTACGTCTATTTGAATTCTGTGTATGCTACAGGTATGTGCTGGGTCATCCTCTCACCTTGGTGATGTAGTACACACACTGCTGGAAGGCGAGCATCATGACCTCCTCCAGGACAGCCATTGTCTCCTCACTGGCTGGACGGACACAGGACAGACGTAACTCCAACAGGGCTGAAATCACATGCATAAACATAAATGATATAGGTGTAGCTCCAGTGTTTTTGTTTCACCAGGCAACATTAAACCTTTTATCGGTGAGATAGAAACATTTTCTTTGGTTGGATTCCTTTTACCAGTAATATTCTAATATTTCATTACTTTGCTGTCTTTTTTTGAAGATGAAGAAAAGTAGTACTGAGTACTGAGTAGTAAACATTTCTGCATTTGGTCTTAACTTTAAACCTGATCCACCTGTAACTGAGTACGGTACTAGAGTAAATGTACTGAATTACTTAACACAGAATATTATGTGTTAACATTATGTGTGCATAGATGTCTACAACCCTAAATCAGAAATTACTTTAAGCAGGAAAAATAAATCTGTGTGTTCATGATTTAATCTGAAGTAGGTCGAGCAGATTTACTTTTTCATTGTATCACATTTGAAGCTTAATAGGTGACTAACCCAAATTCTCCCCCTCCTTGTTCTCGTCATCTTCCCTTCCTTCTTCCTCTTCATGTCCCTGCTCTTTTTGGGTTCTCCACTGTAGAATAAGAGGCAGCTGGTACTGGATGAACTGCAGCAGCTCCAGACTGTTGGACATCCACACCACCAGGGGGCGCAGTCCTGAGATAACCTCATGCTGGCTGAGAGCCTGGAGGTCCTCCAGGGTTGAGTTTTCTCCATTGATACTGGTTCTGCAATACAGGAGAAGGGATCTGCAGATTAGTCTCTGAATTTTAATATAAGTTAAGTGAGTGCTGAAGAAAACCAAGGTATGCTTACACTCCAGGTTTAACTGCAGCTATGTCCTTAGTGTGCTCCTGTATGACAACAAAAGAAAGCATTTGCAATGATAACATGAAAATGTAATTTTATAACAACAACCTTCATTTATAGAAATTTGAAGATGGCAAGAAGATACCATAAGTCTTGATTGTGAGTTTTAAGAGGAGACATCCTATAATCCTCAGTGGCTTTAATGAAAACAGAGCATTTTTTGTTTATAGTTAAAACTTTGTAACTGCCAATAGTATGCAGCCCCTCTGGAGTCACATTGTAGGAAACAAAGTGTAAATCCGTGCCTTCAGATTCGTGTGCATGATTTCATCGTGGTACCCTTCTGTCTGGGTCGTAGAAATTTTTCCATAATAAACACCACCATACTTATAATAATCGGCAGCGATGTCTTAACCAAACATCCAATAGGCATGTTTTAAAGCCCTTTCTGTTAGCGGAACACAGATGTTAACCTGTCCCATTCCCTCCCTATGATTTCTGTGTTTACTTTAAGCTCTATGAATAAAACAGACAAGTTCCAGCCCCTTGATAGCCTATCTTACATCAGGTAAAATAGGAACAGGTAGTACTTGCTAGAGATGTGTGTTTAGCCTTAATATTAACTTAGCATTAATATAATTTAATTTAATTTGAATTTGAACCTTTTTCTATGGTAAGTAACAGCCATAAATCATAGCACAGACATTATTATAAAGAATACTATCTCTGTTAATGCCTTGGTTTTATTTTATAAAATGTGTCTCTTCTTCCTAGACAACACCAAATTTGAAATTATATTTAAAAAACAGTAGCAGGTGATAAATCAAGTGTCAGTGTTTTTTTGGATGTTTTTCGGGAACTAAAATGAACAATTAGCAGCAATTCTTTGTTGCTACTTTCTTATTGCTCGGATTGTGAATCTTAGGGCACGGTTCAGAAATCCGTCCGTACGATAGTAAATGCTGAGAGTGTAGGTGTAATCTTGTGACATAGTGACTACCATCAGGCCTAGCTGGTGAACAACTGCAGCTGGCGAGCTGACCATGGACACGCTAGCGAGCCGTGAACATACTTGCGCTAATCAGTCGCAATAGCTCCCAGAGCTTCTGTCTATTTTCTCCATACTGGGCTGTCTGCTCCCCGCTGGCATTTTGTTCTCATCATTTCATTGAATAAAGAGGCCAACAGTCCTTCAGATGGCAGGGCTGGCTAACTGTCAATTAATGGCAAAACAGCAAGTTTGTTACCTCTGTTGCTAACATTATCATTTTAGTTTCTATTGTGCTGTAATGCTGTAGCTATATTCCCAAATTATACAATTTAGTAATAATTAATTAAAAACTAATGTAGCACACATCCTATAGCATGTTTTCCCCACACGAGGGCTGCAACTGAGGAATATTTTCATTATCGATTAATCGTTTAGTCTATAAAAAGTCAGAAAATAGTGATGTCTTTAAATGTCTGAAACCCAAAAATATTCACTTTAATGTGATATAAAACAGAGAAAAGCAGGAAATCTCCATATTTGAGAGGCTGAAAATGCATTTTCTGCCATTTTTAAATGAAAAATTACTTGATCGATTATCACTTGACTTAATGTATTTTACAGTCTAATCGTTGCAGCGCTACAACTCACCCACATGGCCCTCTGAACTCCATTTGCAATAAGCAACAGCAGCCTGCGCAGATCCGAGGTATGAAGACACATGGATGAATACTGAACACACTGACACAGCAGAAATGCCACAGTCAGTGGTGGTCTGCCTTTGTCGCTGGTCCTTCCCATAGCAACTATTTCCTTGATAATGTGATCCTCATCCTCACTCTCATACTCCAGGCTCAGACACTCGGGTGATTTTAAAAAGGGCAGGCCTGTGTTTAGGGACTGTTTGCTGCTTGATCTATTGAGGTCAGTGCAGGTTGTGATGCAGGTGTTGCAGAGGATTATTTCTTTAATATGGCTTGTTGTAGTAGCAGAAGTGGGGTGACCCAGCATCCAGGGGACAGCAGCCATGCTGGAGTCAGGAGCCGCAGTGTACACATCCTTCATTTCCAGAACAAAGAAAGAAGAATGAAGCATGAAGCACGATTTATACGTATGTGGATATGTTCTCACTTTAAGAATTTGGAAAAAAGACAGAACAAATACAGTAGATACTTTGCACATGTGCAATCTGACCTCACCTTCCTTTATCTTCTGCATCTCACTCTTACCTTGTGTGTCAAAGCAAAGGGATCCTTGAAAAGAAACAGGTAGCGCTCTCCCAACCCAATGACATCACCAGGGTTAAGCTGCACTTCTTTACTCAGCACTTCGCCATTTCTCGTGACCATGGCTTTCTGACAAGGGCAGAGCAGGGTGGGGCTGCCAGCGCCATGGCGATGGAAATAGCAGTGTTTCGGGAGGATGTCAGTGTCAAAGAGAAGGACGTCAGGTTTCGACTCGTCTTCTTGATCAATTTGCCGACCAAATACAATGTTTGGCCCAACAAGTAGGTAGATGACGAAGTCCTGAGTGCAGAGCAAAATGACAAGTTACCACACAATCAACTGAGTGGGTATTCTCCATTCTTTAATTTTTTGCTCACACTCATTGTGTCAAGTACTGTAACATATTCTCATTTAGCTTTTCTATTGATATGCTCCTGTAGGTGCCGTTCTTTTCTTCTTTGTTGGTTCAGACGTGCTTATCCTAACCAGCCAGCTCACCTCTCTTCTGTTTCTCGTCTATTCCAAATGAACAGTAAAAAAAACTAGCTGGCCTACATTAACGTAAAAACTGCACTTAATCCTGCCTTGAATGCATTTTTTGTCAGTTGTGGGTAGAGCTGCAATGATGAGACGACTAATTGATTAGTCAATTGACAGAATAATAAATAAATCGTTAAAGTCATTTTTCATGCAAAATTTACAGAAAATGTTGCTTTCAGCCTCTCAAATATGAAGATGTCCAGATTTTCTCTGTTTCATATCTTATTAAAAATAATAATAATAATATCTTTGGATTTTGGACAGACAGGAAATTTAAAGACATTACCTTGGACCTTGGAGAAACGGGGATGGACATTTTTCACTGTTTTCTGACATGTTATAAACCAAACAATTAATCGATTGTGGGCTGCGCAACAGGTTGTAAACACAGCATTGACCTTCCAATCTTATGAAGTTGATATGCCTACTATCGTTTGTGTTTTGGGGTTAGAAAACAGTTGACTGTTTACACACCCAGCAGACACGGAGCAACGTTAGCATTCATTAGCATTCATGTTTCCGGCCACCTGACGAATCTAAGTCTAATATTACCTCTCTTTTAGTTTTGGTGTGTTAGTAATACTTCCACCACCGGCTACGTAACAACAGTCTTTCTCAATGAAAGCAGTCGGATCATGTGGAGGTATTAGAATTATAGTCTTGATCCAAGCCTGATTAGACAAACAATCTTTTATTAATCAGTGGCAAGCACAATGGGCAGGGGTTATTATGTTTGGTATTGCCCTTGTGATGCTGGTCTTTTCCAACAGGAAAGATTTAACCAGCTGAATTAATTCACAAATAAACTCCCTAAAACTTGTTCACAATAGTATTTCTCTGGAAGATGATTATGTGATAGGCCTTTTGGGAAAACAATTTTGAGTCAAAATCATGGCAGTAGGCTATGTTAGAATTATCCTCCCTGTGTGTGCCTGCATTAAAATCTTGTGTAATCAGTCAGGAAGCAGCCAGGGTTGTCTTTTTCTGTTTCCTGATCAGTGTTTTGACACACAGCTTTTCTACGTACTGTTTACTGACCTCTCACATAACGATTCTCTGGCCTCGAGCATGTGAGTAATTTATGTAAGAGGTGCTCGAGAGGTAACATTTACCATTTGCTAAACCCCACTCCTCTTAGTTACTGTAGCTTCGTCTATCAAGCGTATGCAGTTTACAATAACAATAACAGCTTTTTAAAAATAATTTTTGAAACAACGGGTCCTGCATTTTACAGAGAGGGAGACAAAAGCAGCTTCTAATTTTTAGCAGACGACCACTGATTTAAGTGGCTAGAATGATGACTGGCAGATTTGATTAGATATAGCTAGCTAGCTAAGTAAACTAATGTTATGAATTGGTTAAAAAAGCAACATCCGGCTGACTTTTTAATGTTTACAGCTGACTCGTTTAAAAACGAGAAAACCGTAATAGCTGCCTAAAATATGCAAATGTCGCTAGCCAAACTCTTTAAATACAACATTTGCCTTTCTGGGGTGGATAACTTAGTAGATAGTAGTTGTCATTTTTTGTCACCAGTCATTTGTTAGCTGTCAGCTGTCAATCCTTCATCATCAGTAAAAAGTAAGAATGAAAGACAAAGCAATTTACAAAATTGGAGTTAGTTAATGATATCAATCCTTACCATTTATATAATATAATGGTCAAAGGACCTTGACAGCTTGCCACCCATTAACAATATGGTCACTGATGTTGGCGCCTATCTGGTGTTTGGCGTTAGCGCCTACATCAGTCAGAAATGCAAACATTTTAAGTCTTTTGATTGTCTAATCTACAAACAGGTGGGTACAGGACCTTTAGATCTACAAGCCAAATGGTAACTACACTATCATCCAGACAAAGGTAAACTAGCTAATGTTATGCTGATTGAATGATAACAAAACATTGGCTACTATGCATAATCTACCAGTATCTAGCTAAATGAAATACATGTAGCCTACAATTGTGTCTGACTGTATACTGTATACTGCAACATTTCATCTTTTGAATCTTTTTCACTGTTTTGTGTTAGCTTAGAAGTTTGTTTTTGACACTAACAGTAAGCAGCCAGCGGATCGCACTCTTAACCGTGTAGAAACAGTCACGCCAAGATCCTTAGTAGCTACCATAAGTAATCACATGACACATTTGAGACTTGGGTTGAGACTACCTAGCTAGATGGGTGGTGACATGTACAGGTGACAGTTGGTATCCTCCAAAAATGGACGACTTGCTGTTGATGATGTCATTAGACTATAGAGTTGTGGGGTCACTGTTTCCGTAAGTGTTCTTCTCCATTCTGCATGCCAATTTAAAAGATTTCTTTCAACAATATACACATTTTTACATACATAGAAACACTAGACTCTTGCAGAAGATGTAACAATCTGATAGGTTTATGTTATGGCCACCATTTTAAATGGTTTCAACCTTATTTCTGAGAAATCATATTTTGTCCGTAATTTGGCTTGACATACTGAATACTACAATACCCATGAGCCAGGCACTAATCAGAGTGGCAGCAAATTCTAAACACTTTGTCGTAACCACGGAGAATAGTGGCTGAATTCACTCACTATTGACCCAGAGTTTAGAAGTGAATTGATTAAAGCTGCATATTATATTTGATGTTTTCTCAACAATATTTTAGCTTCGACCCACCGGTAGGTAGTGGCACACATAACCACATTTTTAGTATTTAGGGATGTTACTTGCTGAAATGCACCTCAAACACCAGCCTGTAATGTTTATGTAAACAAGCTTGAACCTTTGATTAAATAGGAACCAAATAATTTCTAATGTAGTTTTACATCTGGACTGATGATTCAACTAGGAGTTTCATGCCAATCCGAGCCAGAGAAGAGCTCTAACTGTGAGTCATTATCTATAGGAAAAATCTATGGGACTTTTACTTCCAGAAACAGGGGCGACCAAAATTGCTCCCCCAACTTCCCAACCCTATTCCAGAGTGTGTGTCTAAATGAGATACCTGTGCAAGGCTGCAGCCCTGGAGCAACAGCAGGTATGGACAGTCGTGAGGAGGGTGAATGGAGTACTGTGTGGTGCTATCGTCGCTGCTCTCCGTCTCCTCCCTCTCTGACTCCTCTCCTTCCCGCTCGCCTCTCAGCCTCGATGGACAGAGGGTCTCTGTTTTGGCCTGTGACCCACCGTCCCCTTCTGCGGGAGCTGCAAGGCTGTGAATGTGATTCTGTTCTGGGCTTGTTTTTGAGTGCTCGTAACTTTGCTCTGAGGTTTGATTCAGACTACTGCTTCGATCCTTTTGACATTGATCATGATCTGTGTCCTGTTTGGTCTCTGTATCAGAATCTATGAGGTCCATCTCACTTTTGCTCCTCCACAGTTTGTAACCTCTCCCATTGGTCCTCTCTATAAGGGTGGAGGTCACTCTGGAGCGGCTCTTCTGCAGCTTTCGAGCCTGGGCATTTATACCTAACAGGGAGATTGAATAAACAAATAACACAGTTGGGAATTAGATTGAACACTGCTCTTAAAATGTGTACATTGAGCTGCAACATAAATACATTAAAACACATGAGTAATGGAATGTGGTGATAGGACAACACCCGTTTTCTTCCGGAGGTACTGTGAGGTGTGTGTTAGCCTGTGTGTGTTCGGCCATTTGGACATCGTGTGTTTATGCCAGAGTCAACACGGAGAAGCCCCATACAGGAAACAGACCTCAGTGGAAAGAAAGACAGAACTCATGGAACTAAAAAGTTCACCCACTCAGCAGGCATCCACAAGCTGACACTGATAGAAGGCTATCATGAGCTGTGCCATTCATAAAAGCAAAACACAAAACAGGACGCACTCTTACACCATGACCACAGCTGTGTCAACCACAGCTGGGGCCTGCAGTGGGAATGATAGTGAGTGGTCCGCCCTGCACGTTTACAGTGCCATGGAAAGTTCTGGGTATTATTCTGCTGCTTCATACTTTGTAAATATCAATGAATAAGATCACTGGCTGTGAAAAGCTTTTATGGCATTATGTTAAAAGTGTTGTAAAGAAAGGGTGTGTCACTGGAAGAAGTTTAATTGAATCACACACTGTCTGCATTGTTCATTTAAATTAAAAGTTTCTCTGACCTTTTTAATGAAAGTATACATTTGTAAAATATAATGAAAAGAAAGAAAAAAAAGAAATCGTAGACCTATTAAAATATAGTTTGGTCTGTGTGGCTTGGCTGATTTTTACTGGAAAAACAGCATGCCAACAACAAACCACATTTTTACTGTGAGAACTGAAAAACTGGATTTAATACTACAATAATACATTTAATGGCACAAACTTTTATTCCAGGACATGTAGACACCCTGAATAAGGATGTGGTACTGAACCCTGAGGTTAAAATCAGACAGCGTACCCGCAGTGATGGTGTCTTTGTCTTTGGAGGTCTTCTCCTCGACTAAGCTTCTCCTCTGGATTTCGAACCGTCTCGCCAGGCCTTCTCTGGGTTTCCATAGTGACTGCAGGAGGAGGGGCTTCTCATTGTCGCTCACAACTCGGAACCCTTCTGTCCTCCACCGATGATCTCCAGTGGAGCCGATGGTGTCACACAGAACATAGGACTCTGCCTCCTCCTTGCCCAGACCATACCTAGATGACATTGTTAAATATTATAATTTAAAGGATAAAACTGGACAAAGTGTATTCAGTACTCCTACAAACTTCTGGTATCTTCCTGATATCTTCCTACTGATTGAAGCTACGCCCGGCAAAACAGCTTCCTGGCCGCTGTGAGGACGAGGTGATAGTGTAAGTCTTTTTTTCGTTTCTGCCACTTTGAATCTCATCTAATAAACAAACTATAAAACAGACACGGACTGTGGATGTATTATTGACAAGCCAGACGGGGCAGCTGTGCTTCTTCTCCCTCTGTACTGAGGCAGACTGCAGCTACAGTGACTCACTATCACCTCTAGAGGAACAAGCGGTATTACAGACTGGACGGAGCGCAGCTAGCTGTTAGCATGCTAACTTCAGTAGATATCTCTGCAACACAACACAGAGACGTGTTTAACGTCAACACTGTTGATAATGTTATTGTTAAATGTTTTAAATTTACATTCTGCCATATCTTACACATTGCACCTTTAAAGCCCCTATAAGTTATTTGTTATTTCAACGCACACTTCTACTTCTACTAAGCAATATTGACTGAACCAATTTTCAATGACATTATCTAATTTTTCGACATACATTAACTACATATTCCATAAATTTAAAATAATTCGAAAGCAGCAATAAGTACATAACATTTCAAAACATAGGGGCTACAAAAAACGTTGTAATTTTCAAAGAAAAAAAGGCTGTCACACGCAGTGTTGCTGAATTCAATACACTTAATGAGTACAGTCTTTGGTCTGGTATAGTATATATAGTATATATAGTAGTTAATGTTAGCAATATTGTTTTGATAATGTTAGCAAAATCCAACTGAGTTTATGTCCCATCTCGTGATACTGTTACACCACATCTATTATTAGCCCATTCTGTAAAAGTTACATAGATTCGGTTTAAACTTGTATTAGTCTATTTTTTATTTGACATTTATTTGTATTACCACTAAGATGATACAGTGAACGTAATGGCAAACAATTGCCTATTTACACATCCAGCAGACGATTAGCATTCATTTTCATTCATTTTTCTAGCCACCATACTTCCAATATTCACTTTACTTTTAGCTCTGGTTTGGTCTTAACCAACTCTTTACAGGAAATGTCTGTCTCATATAGCAGTTATATATGCCACTATGTTCACCAGCTAATCGCTAATGTTATCTGTGTGCCATTTGGTACTTTTTTATCAGTGCTTTCTTACGAGGAAAAGAGCTGCCTGCTGCTGTAAGTGAGGGTGAAGCAGGACAGTAAAGTTATGGCCTGTAATGAGCTAAAAGACGCTAAAATGCTCCATAGAGCCGAGGAGAACTGATATTTCACATTGTCATTTAATCCATTATTAATATATACAATTTGATTAGAGCAGCTTTAATGTAAAACACTTCAATATGCAAATATGCTGACAGATGGAGGGATGTTTTAGTAGTTTATTCAACTAATACTCATAATGATTCCCTTATCATGGATATTCCACTAGACCTGAGTAAAATATAGGAATGAACATATCAAGAGAATAATCTTGCTGTTTGCTAAATGTATTGTGCTAACATATTACTGAATAAGAGATCTAGTAATGATATAGCTAAATGTCACTGCTACAGTGTAAACTTTTACTGAGGGAAAAGAAAAATGATTTACTCTTTCCTCTACAAGCTGAATACCACTTGTATTAATCATTCCATTATGCTTTTGGCTGAAACACAAGCAAAGACTGACAGACATTCACTCTCCTTCGAGGCCGCCTTAGAGCCCTTGCCGACACTGGCTTTCTTTCACACAAATTTGTGGTTTGCTCTAGACCTTTCAGAACTACTAAATAAACTTTTTGGCACACGCTCAGACACATACACACATGCTGTGCGCACTGCACTACAATTATAATAAACAGAACAACGGTCAATTTGGTTCATCTGAAATATATTAATCCCAACAAAATGAAAATTCTCTCCTTTCATCAACCGCCAAAGTTTTGTGCATCAAGGACTGTTTTGACTGCTTTTATATACAAATGATGTAGCACAGAGGTACATTACAGCAGAGGAAGCATGTGGATGGACATAATATAACTCACACATACAAAGCAGACACATATGGCAAGCAGGCGCACACACACATACACAGATAACACATGGCCTTACCGTTCAAGGGCCTCTTTGACTAGCTCTTTTGCACTAGAGTGTGTGGTGGCCAGCACGCTCTTATAGTGAGCTCCCTCACAGATTTCATTTCCAAAGATCTTCAGGATTCCTGGAGCAGTTATCTGATTGGACAGCTCAGATGGGTCATCCGCTCTTAAAGCATCTGCACAGATCACTGCATCACAAGACATGACAACAAAGGGAAGATGTTTTAAATGCTGGGTCTCAGTTGTGGTTCATTAGTATGTATGGAAGATTTACCATTTACCATAAACTCAATAGAAAAGACAATCACAACATGCTTTTAGCCTTAAGAATGGTTCAAGCTCCAAAAATGCTTGGTTTCCTATAATCCACCCAAAGCATCTCTTTGTAAAACCCTTCCATGCCAGCTAAACGCCACATCCAAGTCCATATCCCCACTAAGTAATGGAGGCCTTTTGTTATAAATGTGTGGCCTCTGGTGTTATCATCAGGGTTATTTATTTATTCCTTCAGAGCCACGTCAGACATAAAGCAACTGTATTCACAAACTAAAACAGGATGCTCCTTTAAAATCTCAAAATGAATGCAGCAATGATTTATTAATGTTAAAATGGAACAAATAACACTGGCAACCTTATGGCCTACAGTATAAATATATATATAAAAAGTCATTGTGACGTACTGCTTCCCTTCCTGGCTGGGATGGACAGTGAGGACCTGATGCCCGCTGTCAGTGCCATGGAGCCTGTGTTGGAGGCGGAGCCACGGAGGAAGACACCTGAGAGGCGGTTAGTTTGGCGACGGATGCGGCTCTTGCTGGGCTGTGTGACGGCCACACCCTCGGCTGATCTGCTGGTGGATGAACTGCCGGTGGATGAAGCCGATCTGATGAACAGAGGAGAAGGATGAGGAGAGTCCTTGATCAAGACGCTGAATCCCTAACAGCTGATCTGAACCTTTTCCAGTAAGAGAGGCAGGAGGGTTCTCTATAGGGACCAACAGAGTTTCTCACCATCATCTGAACAGAAGGATGGGGAGAATGGAGATACATTGTTCAAAGATGAGAGAAATTAAAGGAGTGATGATGTAAAAGTGATAAAGACAGAAGACAGAAGAACAGAATTTACAACTACAGTTGATGCAACAGCAAAAGAGAAAGTAAAGTGAACATGAGAAAAAAGAAGGTAAGAAAGACGATTAGCAGAAAATGTGCACAAAACATACAGGCATTTAGACAATACATGAGGATTACTCCCCAAAACCTCCATCATGTATGCTACAATGCACCATACATACATGTCTGTCCCCAGCACAATGCCGTCCAGTCTCCTTCACCATGCGTCCCCCAGTTCTCAGTACATTAATGAAATAATGAAGTGTTGTTGTATTTCTGACCAGGCCTGTAAGCTTCTTATCACTATGGTTCAAAGGTTCTCTGCAGTTACGCCAACACTTGGATATAAAAGATTTAGGATTTGGTTCAAATCTGTGGTAAAACAACAGGAAGTGGAATGTAATATGTTGGCACATGAGCAGATTGTCAGTAGTTTAGTGATTTCAATACATCACACAGATCTGACGATTTAATTGGTTTTGTTGTGTAGGCTTGTTAAAAAAAACCCATATATGATTTAAAATGTGCTTTTAAGAGTTTAGTGTTTGATTTTTGCATTTTATTCCATCAAATCATTCTCCAATCTCCATAACCCATTACAGCTGAGGTACATTAAAAAAAGACTAGACTGACAGGTATTTATAAATACATTTTTAAAAGCATAAAAAGAAAATAACGTAATTTAAAAAAAATTAAAAGCAAAACAAAAGTGACACATAATACTTTTCTAGTCATCATAACTCTCTTAAAATGCATTTGTACAAAGTGTAAAAGAGTCGTTCATACTCACTGCTGAGATCCATCACTTGTCTTCCTTCCCAACTTGACAAACCGTCTCTTTGGTGAAGCTGCAGGTAAAATCGGGGGTCTTGGTGGGAGAGAACGCAACTCCTCTGAGGAAAATTTCATCTGATGCATTCCTGTCTGATGGATTTGAGTATTCCTGCTCGATTATAAACGGTTCCAGATTATTTTAAATGACGACAAATGTTTTCCTACCATGTCCCAGGAGCCAGCGGTGCACACGGATTGCTTTGCTTCATTCCTGGGATGTTTTAACCAGGACGAGCGTTACAAAGCCATTCAGCTACTGCTTCACTTTACGCACTCCGAACCAGGCGCTGCAGATGTTTCCAGCTCTCATCCAATTGTTAGAGCTGCCGTAGCCTCCCCGTTCAGTCTTTACTTCACACTTTGTCTGTGACTCCAACACATCAGATGAGTAAAATAGAATTGGCTGCGGACATGTCAACAAGTGGACACAGGGGAACAATTAATATTATATAATTTATTCCGCGTGCTGCCGGAGGAGGCAATTTGTTTCAAATTCAGATCGAACCCGCTCTCCAGATGCGCGTCGACAGCGCAACTGCTTGGAGATGCCAAGTGCACGCACCCGCCCACCCATACTAAAACTTTCAAAATAAAATCCTCAGCGGAGTATGCGTTTCAGTTATTTTATATTTTTTATTCTTTAGTTTTTACCACTTCTAAAGCCAATTATTTATTATCTCGGCAATGCTTTTGTTTAGGAAAACTTGTCGGCTACTTGTAATTGTACTTGTACTCTAACTCAAATACAAATCAGCAGAGAAACGTGCCCTTGTGTGCATCATGAACCTAATGAACCGAGGGACCAAACATTGCTGAGCTCATGACTCCATCTTCTGGCTGCACAGATCTGAAATAAAAAAAATAATCACGAGGATGATAAGAGATAAGATTCAAATGTAGACATCCCCACAAATATCATTTTATTTTGCATGTGTGGACTAGTTTAGCAGCACTGCATTACCCAATGCCAATGATCTGCATTGTTAACATTACACATTACACAAGGTGCCATGAATATCCCTGGCTTTGTCAGGGAATTTACTACTTTGAATTTCACCGTGCATCGAGTGCAATTTATGCAACATTAAATATTAGAAAACCTTTATTTAGCACAATAAAGAAAAATATATGTACAATAAAGTACAAATCAGATAAATAAACAATTATCTGGAAAACATTTTTTAAAGAACAAATCGTAAAAGAACTTATCAAAATAATAATCCTTGGTGCAAAAGGCCCATACTACATCCAACTTCTGAACAATATTAAGTATTATAGAAATAGAAAAAAAGGACCTGTAACAATCTGCTTGTTCTTTGGTGTCCTGTTGTATGTTGAAGTGTTCACTCCCCCTTGTTATATTTCTAGTGGTACTTCCTGTCTGTGTCTTTACCCTCCCCTTCTGATTGTTAATGTGTTCCTACTGTGTCCATTTACTCTGCCCTTGTGTTTCTGCCTTTCTCCCCAGCTGTGTCTTGTTCCCTCGTTTGGTGTTTGTGTATTTATCCCTGTCTGCCCCAGTGTGCTCGTGTCCTGCTCGTGTCCTGCTCGTGTCCTGCTCGTGTCCTGCTCGTGTCCTGCTCGTGTCCTGCTCGTGTCCTGCTCGTGTCCTGCTCGTGTCCTGCTCGTGTCCTGCTCGTGTGTTACGTTGTATTTTTGTACCTTGTTAGCTTCGGCTTTGTTTTCAATAAAGCTCGTTTTTTGTTAACATCATCCAGTGAACTGCATTTGGGTCCTCACCTTCACCACACCGTGACATTCACCACACCGTGACAGGACCTACGAGTCTGTCTCTTGTGACCGGCTGCTTCTCACTGTTTCTGTAAAGGGGAGTAGATCTAGTGCAGGGCAATCTGGACACATTATTAAAAAGAACATCTCTCTCCAAGTATGACTTGGTTCCCTTCATATTAAACAGAGCCGTTCACAATAACTGGATTGTTTGCAAATGTAACACCACTAATGAATAGTAAAAAAAAAGCTGCAACCTTACAGCTCTTCCATAACATTACTAACATCACACTCACCGGTCGGAATGCTTTCAGCCTACTAAATGGCTGTTATCAGCGGTCTTATAGATGTAGGTCAGAAGGGACAGACTTGGAGATTTTATCATCTACACACAGTTGGTAGAATAAAGAAGACAACACTGACCTCAGTTTTACGACGTGTTCCTTTTGCTTTTAAGTTTCACTTTTACAATGTGGTGTGAGGTGTTAATAGATATCAATAATAGAATAATAGAATAATAGAATAGAATAAAATAGAATATCAAGGCTGATAACCACTGAGCCTAATTAATAGGCTGAAAACATCTGAAATCAGTGGCTACCTACTGTTACTAATGTGAATACCAGAAGTGAGTAATGAAGTAGCCTACATGTATTCAAGTAAGTGGGAGTTTTTGTTCCATTTATCTAGCACCTTCATTCTGCAGCCTAATTTAGAGAACACGCAAAATATATCAAATGAACCCTAAATAGAAACAACCCGACAGCAAAACATGGAAATCCTCAATAGTAATTACTTTAGAGGATTTGACAGGTGTTATACGTTTATGCAAACTCCACGCCTCCAGCTTGTAACGCAGGCTTTCTGTTATAAAGCTGGAGACTCCAGGCCTAAACAGAGGTTATGATGATGATTAACGCTGAGTGATGACATCATCAGGAGTAATCTTGCCTTGACAAAGTTTCCTCCAGAGCTACAGAAGATATTGCACAATATAGCATAATATATAAAAGTATACAGGCTGAGTAAGTCAAGTAAGACATGTAATGTGAACTAGTGTAGCAGATGTAGATGACTACAACTGCAATACATTATTACAGAATATTCAGATTTCTGTAACAGATTTCTGTTTTTATGGCCATCACACATTCCTGACCAGGGATAAGGAGCAGACTCACAGACACGGACTGATGTTGATTGCAAAATAAAATGTACTTTCATTGATATGTTATGCTGAGCTAACATGTTTTATTAAGAGGAAGTTGTGCTTTAACATGATGAGTTCGATGAACATGAGGCTTTGTCAAGGTGTCGACTTCTCATCCGCACTGACCTGCGTTGATTTTATGTTATTTCACTCATTTCCTTTGGATACAATTATACACATGCATATATAGACACATGTATGTATCCATTGTGATAGGAATAAAGGTTTGCATCTATTTTATTGTGGGATTGTTTCATTCTTTTTTTATTCAATAGATCAGGTTTTATTCAGTGGTAGAAATCAAGTGTTTGGTACCGTTCTGCACCTAAAACAGCCAGATCTTCAAATATGAAAGTATTAAATATGTGAAGTGAGCATTATGAACTCTAATCCTATGAAAAGGACAAAATAATCTAATGAGAAAGGTTTACAAATGGGAGTGGTCAGCTCTTCACACCAGTGACACTGGACCCCTGGATAGAAGTCTATAAGACAACAAACAAGACACAGGTCGCTCTCAGGTCTGACGCTTTTCTCCTGATTGGTGCGATGACCTAGCGACATGCTGAGAGAGAGAGAGATGGAGAAGATCGCTCCGAGCCACATGGGCGAGCTCCAAAGAACCGATGCAGTCCAAAAAGGGCCGAGGCCCAAACAGAAGCTGCTACCACTCCCACCAGAGCAACTTCATCTGTCCATCAGAACCAGCAGGTAAAACATGTTCATGTGTTTGCAGGAATTGATGTTAGCTTCATGATTAGATGCTTGATTCTGTTACTAATGAGCAAATTAGGAATTCAATAAGCGTTGATTAACTTTAGACCAAAACTAAGGTCTCCATAAAATTAGAATAAATATTTAAATTGCTTCACAACCTTTCCTGGTGCTTCTTAAACTCTCAACTGTTGAACGGTACATTAATCTATTCAAATGTAGTTTAACGGGTGAACCTCTGACAGAGATACGAGTCACTGATTCTACCTGGTCGCACGAAGTCCGCTTTCAGTTATTCATTGTTAATCATTGCCTTCATTGTACTCATGTAGTTTTGTAGTTATTATTTCAATAAACTTTTCATTGATAAAGAACTTGATGGTATGATTTATGTGATTTATGTGTGTCTGAAATATCAGGTCCCTGTACACCGGGCCAGAACTCCGTAGCAGCCTTCATATTATGAGAATACATTAATTATGGCTATCAATGTTTCCTTTGATGGGTGGTGCTCCGAGGTATTCAGTTCTGTTACTCAATATAAAGCTAGGTTGTGATAGTGGAAGTTGAGTCCCATCACTCTCCTTCACCTTTTATACCAATTCATTTGTTTATAATACATATTTTTGAGTTATTCATTATAAAGTCTGCTCCAAGCAATTCACACTACACCAGTCAAAGTGAACTCGGAGTATTCAAGTATTTATGGCGAGAAAACATTGTTTTTTCATGCACTGGTCAATTTTGAGAGTTTGGGTTATTTTGCTTCTTCTTTTAGACTAGTGGAAAGAAAAAATCCAAAATACACATTTAGGTGTTTATTTTACTTTTTACTTTCTCTATTGAGGTCTATTGAGTTGAGCCTAAAGTGACCAAAAATATGCCCATATGCCTATTTGCATATTTAAACATAAAAGAAAAACAATTGTCTTAAAGTAAATAATCAACGAGCGGAGTTTCATGGTGATATCTATTAGTTCAATTGTTTTACCTATTTTGTCTTCAAATATGTATGGAGCTTTACAATACTTTTCAATCTTTAAGGGCCGTTTAAAAAATATATATATTCTGGAAATGAATGCAAATCAGTACATATTTGATAACATAATTGAACATTGAAAAAAAAAAAAGGTCTTAATGTAACTAATCAACTGGGGAAGTTGAATTGACCCTTTTCATCTGTAGCCTCTCCCCTTATTATAAGTAAGTAGATAATACCAACCTTTTTGATCCTAATCCTGACTGTAGTATGACACATCTGCTGCTACCAAGTTTACCAACGCTAACATTGATACAGCTTGTACTTAGAGTAATACTAATGCTACCGTGGCAATATTAATACTAAATCTGATGCTAATACTTAAACACATATTGATGTACCTTCCACAACTTCTACTGCTACTTCTACCATTAAAGCCTAAAGTATTGATGCCAATAATAAACATGATCCTGATGGTAAAGCTATATGCATGCGTGCCACAGTTATTCCAAGTTAACCACTAGATGGTGTGCTCAGCCCTGGAAACACCTGAAACACTTGTGACACACTGAACAGTTTACAGGAAGTGATCTTATTACTTATACATTGTCATTGTTTATAGGAACAATGAATGAATTAGAAGGACCAACAAAAAAAGATTCAGGATGAATAATAGAAAACAATATATATGATTTTTTTTAATTCATTTTGTACATAAGTTTTCTAATAAATCAGATTTCAAGGCTTTATTGATTTATAATGTCAAACATTCATACATTCATGTTTTTTTTTTCTTTTCTTTTTACAACACAACTTATTCTAACGCAGCTTTGGGTCTGCTGTTTAAATCAAACATCAGGAGGTGAGCCCGAGAAAGATCTCTCCCGGCCGGCATGGAGAGATAAAAGGGCTTACAGGTCTTGTCCCTACTTGCATAACATGATACTGCTGATACCTGAGGACTTGGGACAGCTCCTGCAGCATACCTTTAATACAGGGCCTCCCTCACATGTCATGGTAAGTTCACACTCTGCAAGTGTCTTCATTTACTTGCTCTGCATCAGAAAGGATATCCAACTAATCACATCTGCCTTGTGGGCCAAGGTCAGCTCTTCTTGGAACATAAAAAAAGAACAGTAGAGCTTAGCGTCTGGTAATCAGATCCCCTGTTGGATGAAGAGTGACACCTGCAGCAGGAGGCCTGGAGACTTAACAAAGCCTTGCTGCTTCGTGCAGTCCATGGAGCAGGAGTTCCAGTAGTCAGTACTGCCAAGTTTGACTCTAAGAATGTCTTTCTCAAACACAATATCTCAATATTAGACAAAACACATAAACTATTTTGTATAACAAACCAAAAACAAAGCAATGCATTTCTCACTCTCTGTGTTTCTTCCATGAC